>NC_057799.1:536136001-536155220 GCF_018294505.1 Triticum aestivum
TCAGTAGTTTCAGCTTTGGCGAGCGAGTACACAAAATTACTTCCCTCTCCATAATTACTCCATAAATACATCGTTTTGTGCGTCTTCTCTCCCGAGTCACTTGCTCTTCCGCTCCCCTTCTTCTCTGGTTCCTTCCGTCTTTCTTGCTTCGTCTTCCTCACTCTACAGTCCACATAGATGGATCTACGATTCGCCCACTTGCTCTGAAATACAGTAATTTTTCCCCTCTGCTTAATACTTATGCGGTGCGCACTGTGTTTTTTTAGATGGATTCTTGTTGTATGTTACCCTTTTAATTTTAGTTTTTGTGTTAATATCTTACCACTTTTAAGAGGTTCTATAGGGGAATAATCTTGGAGGACAGCAGTTGATTTTTTTCCAGCTAGTTCACTGCAAGAGCTTGTAGATTTGAAGAGGTCTGTGCATGTTTTTTCATTCTTTACAGAGACACTAACATCAAGGGAAATCACCATATCAGCATTCGCTCCGCTCTATCTTACTCGTTGAAACAAGCGTGTATCAGTGATTTACAGTCCTTTAATTCTTTTGTACCATTAGCGGAGTGTTGAAATAAATTTTTCTTTAATAATTAATGAACCCGAGTCTTATATATTGTTACATCTCGCAGACAAAGATGGCGTGTGATGTTTGCAGGAACCTCAACTGTCCTGGTGTTGAATCTGATGTTGCCCAATCTTTCTTGATTGTGTCTTTGCCTCGTTGTTATGAGTCATGCCTGGTAAGTTTTGCTACCAAATCACGCGTGGCCAGTAAAAAACCTTCATCACTGTATTTGTTGCAGTTATCTTTATTCCGCAGTCAGCAACCACACGTATTCCTTCGGAGCAAACTATACTGCGCATGCTTGTTTTTATTTTATAGGCCTTGATGTAATTAGAAGTTCAATTGTTTTGTATAGGTTTAATTAAATGTCATAGATGGTGCCTGTGCCCGTGCCTGGAAGCCAAGAAATTTCAAGGAAAAAAACACTTTCATGCATTTTTTCTGAAAATCAGTAAAACATTTATATACCTTTGTCTTAATTTTACTTTTATGCAGTATGTCCCATGCTACTACCGGAACCAGGTCCTTTCTTTGATCTCTTTATGGAAAGATGAAGCTTTCGAGGATGGTTTTGAAGACGAAGATTTTGACCTTGTGTTCGGCACTACTGAGGAATTGTCTTACAAGATTAAGTTTACAGATGGCAACCACAGGTCTTAGTTTCATGGACCTAGATGGGAAAAGTTGATACGTGACTATGATATGTTTCATGGTGATATTATACAATTGGATTTGCAAGCAGAAGATTTCTTCTTTCCCATTGACTTGATGTTGAGTGAATCTCGAGGAGGTCACAAAGCGTTTCCCAAACCTTTCGTTGGTATGTTCTGATCGCTTATCAATATTTGTTCTGGTTTAACATTTATCTATTATAATTTTACTGTGGCATGCCGTTGACATTTATGTGCTTAATCTCTGTGATATAATGTATTAAATCTTTCTTTATACTCACAATGTAGTTTAAAACTGTAATTTCCCTTTTAAAAGCCAATATTCGTTTATTTTAGTTTTAACTGCTCTATTCATTGCTTCACACATAGTGGCTAATACATGGTTGTATTTATTTAGCCCTTGAAGGCCTCAGTTTATCGGAAAGGAGCTACATAGACGAGACAGTCTACACCTGAGGCATAAAACTTTCCTATATTGACATGGCTTGCATGATTAAACTAGTCCTAAATGCTAAACACATGCCTGCCATTACCTTTGTGCACCGTCTATGTTTCACCAACGTTCACACAGACCGTTTGGTACGTCGTTGTTTCTATCTCTAAAACACAGTCAACGTGCGTGTCTTCGTAATCTAATGCCAGAATAATTTGTTATTGTACAGAAAATCCCAGCTATTGTTACCAATGATCTTAGGATGAAGCTTGGATATTTGCCTCTCAAGGGCAGCATCAGGCTTTTACAAATTTTCAGCAGCCTTGATTTGCCTGGCACCTACTGTATACACAAAGATGGAAGGATGGCGTTCACCGGGATTTCTGCTTTTGCAGATGCAGCCAGGCTGACAGTTGATTGCATTGTACTCATCAGTATCCAGTGGCACACTGTGCGCGGGGAGGACTCGCTCTCACTTGTGATCACCGGTCTTTACAAAAAAACGGAATGACGCGAGATGTGTTCGGTGATGGAGGGATGGCATTAGACCACATAAATGTTAACTACTATGGTATTAAGTTAAGTATCGTACGTGTGTTATTTCAAACTATGAGTGCAGTTGAAATCCTCATAATACATACCTAATAGAAGTTATTAGTTCAAATTCTTATTCAGACTATGGTACTGAAAGCAGATGCGATCCTAAACGTGGTTGTCGTCGATGTTGTTGTTGTTCTAGTTGTTGTTGTTGTTGTTGTGGGTGTGTCTCTCGGTTCGACATGTTTGCTCAGAGAGGCACTTGAACCTAGTGCAGATCCAGTCCTGTGTTAAGAAGACTCATGGTCATGCCTCTGTGCTTTGATTAACTTAGCTGACTTTGTGCAGTAAGAGAGGCACAACCGTGAAGTTAGTGAAGGCACGGTCATATAGTATAAGAGGGGACGGTCGTGCCTCCCAGTTGTCATTATTTCAGCTGAGTCGTGTAATCAGATAGGCACGTTGGTCGAGCAAGCGGAGGCACGGTCCCATATTAGGAAGAAGACTTGCGGTCGTGCGTTCCATGTCAAAAAGAAGAGCTGCGATCGTGCGTCCATGCTCAGTGTGTTTGCAGTAACATGCTGCTCGAAGAGGCATGTGCGTAAATCAAGTGGAGGCATGGAGTCCGACTTGTTGCCACTGTCCGATGCCACTATTCTCGCAAAAAAATCACTTAAAAATAGTACTTTTTTATAAATGGTGTTTTGCAACACCTCCGTCCTACAAACCGTCTTTCCAGATCCACCGCACCAGTCGCTCCTAGATGGAACCTGATGCTTCTAGTACCAAGAGGGCAAGGCTCGTGCCACCGACGAAGCATTCCTCTAGGTGTTTGCCGGTACCGGCGGGGACCGGTGAGGGTCCGCCCACTGGATCTGAGGAGCACGGGAAAAAAACTCGTCCGGACCGCATCAGCGATCTACCAGACGTCATCCTAGGTGAGATCATCTCTCGTCTCCCCATCAGGGATAGCATCCGTACTCGCATCCTCGCTCGTCGATGGCGTCCTAGATGGCCCACCGCTCCTCTGAATCTCGAGTGCCGTGAGATCCCTACCGCTCATCTTTTTAATCCTCTGGAAACAGTTCATATCGAGAAAATCTCCGTGGCGCCTCCTACTTGGGAGCTCGCCCACGAAAGGCACTTCGGAACTCGGTGCCCTCGCAAATCTGGCACTGACAATATAACCCTTCCGGAAGCCATCCTCTCCGCCCATGGGGGCGCAGTTCACCGTCTCTGCATACCGGCGTGCTATCTCCAGTCCAGACCCTCCGCCGTCGACGCCTGGCTGAAATCATCCAAACTAAATAATCTCCAGGTGCTCGAGTTCTATTACATGTTCCCAGATTTCATGAGAGAGTGTGTCGTACGACCACTCACACACCCATCATCTGCGCCTTTTGCACCGGCGTCCTTCTCTCGGTTCGCATCCTCCCTACACACCGCCACCTTTGCTGTTTGCCAAATACCAGACAGTTACGTTCAGGCTCTTAAACTACCACTGCTCAAAAGACTTTCACTTGTGGACGTTGGTATATCAGACATCTCGCTTGAAAGCATCATCCACTCTAGTTGCCCCGCACTCCGGTGCCTACTGCTTACTTGGAATATGGAAAGCCGCTGCATAAGAATAAAGTCACATAACCTTGTAAGCACTGGAATTCGCTGTGCACATGGCGAACTTGTTATAGAGGATGCCCCGTCACTTCAGCGGTTGCTTAACGATATTCTCAGCAGCAACTTGCAGATAACTGTCATGTCTGCACCTAAACTGGAGACTGTGGGCAAATTCCATGATTTTTTCTCTAAATCCAAGGTCACGCGTAACCCTACAGTTATCCAGGTACCTAGTTTTCAGCTGCATTTGTCCGAGTAAACAAATTTCATGTAATAGAACCTTTTGTTCAATTTTTATAATCGTTGTGCGTGCACCATACAGGGTTTGCCGGCAGTCAGCCTATCAACAGTGCTTCAAACGGTCAAGACTTTGCTCATCAAGATGTGTTTTGAAGTGGACGTGGCCGTTTCCCTGATGCAATGCTTTTGAAGCCTTGAGAACTTGTTTATCGAGGTGATGATTCTCACATACATTGAAAGCTCATAACATGCATACTGTACTACTTCTACTGTATGTCTTAAAAAGCTTGTCTTACATTCGCCTGTAAATTGATACACCCGTGGCTAGACATGTTTTAGTATTACATACACCCGTATCTACAAAAAATCCAATAAATACTTTACACTGGATGCTCTTTCGACAGAATCTCTGTTTTTACAGCTTAAGTATTTCCATTCTTCATGTACATCTAGGGAGGACTCTGTTGCGGAGAAACAAATACATGGCGTCGTAAGCACCGACCGTTTGTCAAACGAGATGACTTTCTTCTGAAGACAGTAACGCTGGATGACTATGAACCCTGCTTGGTAAACATTGAATTTGTGAGATTCTTTGTTCTAAGTGCAAGCAAGCTTGAGACCATGAGGCTTAACTATCGCTTCCACCAAGACTTCACGGAAGAATTTTACGAAAAGCATCAAAACGATCTTTTGTGGCACAAAAAGGCTTCTGAACGTGCTCGCCTTATATTATCAGGAGCCTGCAAGCATCGGTTCTTTTATTTAAAACTCACGCGTGTTGAATACCTGGATTTGATGGACCCATTCAGATGTGACTGCTGAACACAGAGCTGGAGTAAGTTGTCCAAGCTTGCAGTGTTACATGTTGTTGCACCCTTTTGAACGTGCGTTTCGTCTGAACATGAACAGACAACCCTTGTAATATTTTTTTGTACCATCTGTAAGCTTGGCATAACAATCCTTGATTAGAAACTGTTGTAACTGTGCAAACGAAAGTGTTGTAACTATGCAAACGTCCGTGCCTTCAGGCACGTTGAATGTTTCAGCGGAAAGATTCTGAGTATTTTACCGTCATGACACTGACTCTTTGTTAGTATAGTACCATGTTCCCACTAATAATAAAATCGTCAGTGGGAATCTTTCCAATACCGAAGCACGTCCGTGATTGGTAGGCCAATAAAACCGTGTGTCTCGTGACATGACGACTGTTCTTCGTCTTAAGGTCAGACTTTGTCTAGAAACTTCACAACCGTGCTTTTCTAACTGAGTATCAAGAAGGTTGGTACACGTGCATGTAGAGCCCTTACTTTGGCGCCTTCTGCGCACACTTTTCTGCACCCAGAGAGGGTTTATGCTGAGTCAGGCCTGGAGAAATGCCACGCCCGTGCGTGTAGTGACTCCCCAATAGTGCCTCCAACGCATGCATCTACGTGCCTCCATAGCTGACATAAGCCATGACTGTTAGGTGCCCGTGGAGCCAGACGCCCGCGGGTCTAGAGAGCTCACAACGGTGCCTCTCCAGCAGAGCATTCTCACCCATGCCTCGGCCACCACACTTTTGTGCATCCATTGGGCTGACACTCGTCCCTAAGAGGCTTCATTTCCGCGCCTCTGGTGTTTCAATACACGTGCCTCACATGACACTTGCCGTGACCCTTGTGATTGCAGAGAATACACACCCGTGCCTCCATAGCTGAGTATTCTGATCCATGCCTCTGCCACCGTAATTTTGTGCATTCAGAGGGTTGACAATCGTACGTGTCTGTAGAGGCTAGACTTCGGTGCCTCCGGAGCCTGCACCCTTGTGCCTCATGTGCCACGAGCCGTGGCTTTTACGTTCCCCTGGAGACACACTACCGTGGATCCAGAGACTTCACAAACGTGTCTTTTCAACTGCGTGTTCACAGCCATGCCTCTGCCACCACACTTTTGTGCATCCAGGGAGTTGATAGCTGGCTCTGTGGAGGCTTCAACGAGGTCCGTGCTTGTACAGACTGCAATTAGATGCCTCCACCGCCTGCACGCACGTGCCTCACATGACCCCGTATCGTGGCGCCACACCCTCGTGTCTCTACACACCGCACAACCATGCGTCTCTAACTGAGTATTCGGACACATGCCTCTCCCACCGAACTTCTGTGTATCTGGACAGTTGATACCCGTGCCTCGTGAAGACGCACGTCTGTCGACGCCGTGACTATTCCACCACGTCTGTCGAAATCTTCTAGATTAGATACGTATATATATATTGTCGTCTTTGTGGATCATAAAACCCTGACCCTTTTCCCAGATCCACCGCACAGAGACCTGCAACGGAGGCGGCACGAGCTTGGCAATGGAGATGAAGAAGTGTGCCTCTAGCAACAAGAAGACGAGGTTCGCGGCTGTACCCGTGCCCTCTAAGCTCATTAAGAGGAGCGGATGTGGCCCGCCCATTGGATCCGAGAACCATGTTGAGTCTGGTCCGGACCGTATCAGTGATCTTCCCGACGCCATCCTCGGCGAGATCATCTCTCGTCTGCCCATAAAGGAAGGCATGCGCACACAAGTGCTCGCATCTCAGTGGCGCCGCATATGGCGCACCGCACCACTCGATCTCGACTTTCGTGTGATCCTTGATACTTGTTCCACCAGATCTCTGGAAAAATTTGTTGCCAAATCATCCGCGTTCTCCAGGGCAAGCAAATCGTCCAGGAAACATACGTCGGAACTTAATGCCGACATCTTAGTTGCAACTGCCGTGGAGAATCTGTCGCTGATGGCTTCAGTCTTCCTGTATCTATCCTCTCCGATAACGATGGCCCGATTCGCCGCCTCTGCATCCCGACAAGCTACCTCCAGTGCGAACCTTGTGGCGTCGATGAGTTGTTCCTGTCTCAGAATCTGGACCAACTCCAGGTTTTAGAGTTCTATCATATATTCCCAAAGTTCTTCTACCCAGGGCCCAGGCAAGCACGCAGAATCCCTTCTTCTATGCCGTTGCCACCGGTATCCATCTCGAGATTTCGCTCGTCTCTCCACACCATCACCTTCACCATGTGCAAACTAGAAGACAATCTTGTAGCAATGCTTTGCCTCCCACTGCTCAGGAGACTTTCGCTGGTGGAGGTTTATATATCGGATGTCTCCTTGCGAAAGTTCATCCACAACGGTTGCCCTGCCCTACATTGCCTGCTGCTTGTTTGCAACAAGAAATTCTGCTGTCTACGAATAAACTCAGCTAGGCTTGTAAGCATTGGCATTCGTTCCGACGGTGGAAAACTGATCATTGAGGATGCACCTTGCCTCCGGAGACTGCTACATGATTCTGTAGATGCACAACTACAAATAACAGTTTTTTCCGCGCCTGTGTTGGACACACTGGGAAAAATTTCTGAATTTCCCAACAAAACAAATATCGTCATTGGGTCTACAGTTATTCAGGTACTGCCTCTGCACGTTACTTTGACCTGCGTTATTCAAGAGCACTTGAGATTCACATCCACGAGCTAATAATATCACGTTATGTGCTCAATGAAGGGTCTCTGCATAAGTAGCCTACACGCGGTGCTGGATTCCGTCAAGACCTTGTTTATCTCACAGACATGCTTTAATCTGGATGAGATTGTTGACTTGCTGCGATGCTTTCAATGCTTCCAAAACTTGTTTATCGAGGTGATGATTTCACACACGTTGAAAGCCCACGCATAATATACATAATATACTGGCACTAACTGCTCAGTTTGCTCTTCATGTGTGTTTAGGGGGGAGGATGGGATCAAAGAGGTATAACAAATGAATGGCGACAAAAGCAGCTGGTGTTTCTCAATAATCACGACATTTTTTTGAGGACATTAACACTTGAAGACTATGAAGTCACAGATGCAAACACTGAATTTGTGACATTCTTTATTCTCAATGCTAGGATGCAACTGACCATCAGGCTTAAGTTTGGCCTGCGCAGAGATTTCACTTGTGAATTTTACAAACAGCAAGAAGAGGTACTGCAGATGGACAAAAGGGCTTCTAATTGTGCCGAGCTTAAATTAACAACAACTTGCAAGCATATGCACATGGATTTAAAAAACACAGGTGTTGAATATCTGGATTTGCCAAATCCATTCAACTGTGGATGCTGAAAACAGGTCTGGAGAGATGTACTTGCTATATTGAATGAGTGCATTGTGTAAACATGGTCAATGAATTCTCACTCGTTTTGCACCGTACCGTCTGTAAGCTTTTTGTTTTTTTCTTGAGGCAGTAAGATCATATTTTTAAAATTAGGGATATGAACGTTTATGATATCAATTATGTACATGCTTTATGTTTTCAAAATTGATCATATGTTTCTGGACCCAATGATAAAAAAAATCAGCTCACACAGATGCTCATAAATCCAACTAGTATTCTCTTGTTTATCTCAGTTGCTTGGCATGAAATTCTGTCTTTTAAAAGCAACATGCGTCCACTGCAAACCTGCAACTACTGCAACCGCGTCTCTCCGAAGGACGTCTGTGCACCCCCACAGGAAACGAACGTGCATCAAGAGGTTGTGAAAATCATACGTCTGTGTGAACACGTCACTGAAAACATTTGGAATGCTGTGATAATGACTTAAGGTCAGCAACGAACCTCCAATCACTTTTTAGATGCTGGGTTTCCATTCTCATTATCATATTGAACAAAACTCATGCATCAGAATAATTCGTCAAAGAGAGAGATTACATGCCCCTTCTAATTGCAGACACCGTGTCCCTTTGAGAGACCATGTCAGAAATGAACAATTCGGAAAACAGTAGCACGGTCTTGCGTCATTTAAACATACACCCGTGCCTCTCTTAGTGAACAAGCAACTTAAAATGTTACGAAAACAGAGGCACTTCACTGCATTTTCTCCTTGCAGAACCGTGCGCACCGTGGCTTCACTCCCCTGTCCCTCGGAGTGGCCGTGTCATGCAAAAACAACTAGGAGAACACAACTAGGAGTGGCCGTGTCATGCGAAAACAACTAGGAGAACACAAAAGGCATCTGTGCGTCGTCCGCATGTACAACCATGTGCCAACTGCTTAAAGACCGCGAGTCTGTCAATGAACAAGTCACTGAGAACATTCAGAATACAGAGGCCTTTCCGTGCATCTCATTCTTATCCTTACAGGACGATGTGCACCGTGGCTTCACGTCCCTGTCCCTTCGAGAGACCGTGCTAGGGAAAAAATACTTCGAAAAACAGAAGCATGGTCGTGCGTCATGGACGTGCACAACCTGTCTCAGTGAACGCCTCGCTGAGAAAATTTGAAAAACAGAAAGAAAGTCGTGCCTTTTTTGCATGTAAGTCCGTGCGTGTTGGGGCCGCTAGTGCGTGCCTCTATGCTCCTAATAAGCCAATAATCTTGTCTTTGCCGCTGTACAGTAGCCCCATGTCAGTGAGCAGGCGCGTATTATAACTGTCTGTTCTGTATTGTGCGAACCCAGACCGCCCCCTCCCACTCACCCGCTGTAGAGTTCATCGTCTATTCTCTCTCGATTCTCCCTCTACATCTAGGGTTAGTCCATTTTCTCTTAATTTCTATGTGAATTTTTCGCTACGATCCGTTTTCCTCTCTGTTGGTTTCGTCTCTCCGTGCTTGAAAGCGACGCATCTGCGCTATTATGCTAGGAATTGCCTGGAAATTCGTTGTGATCTAAACCAAATCCACGCGGTACGAGGCCGAACCTGAACACGACCCGTGCCTCTTAGGGGTGGGGTTGATTGGGAGTCGGCGTTTGTGCTTGAGAACGCTACGAGCTACAGCGACCTGTGGCGTCCAAGTCCCAGGTGAGCGATGAACTTCGCCGAGGGAGATTGGTAGTTTAAATTGAAGCCCGTTAGGTCTTGCAAACAACGGCGGTGGCCGGAAGTCCAAGACGTTGAGCTCTATTGCTTAACTGGCCACAGGGTGCTGGAGGTCGACGTTTGGGGTGTTGTTGACTGGGAGTCAGCGTCTGTGCTTGAGGATAGCGTTTGGGGTCATGTACGCTGGAGGCAAGGTTAACGTTGATGGATCACCCGTTTCAAATACCACCTAGCCACACATGTTCCGGTGGTTGGCGTCCGCGACGGTGGCGTATGGTTGCGGATGACGTTGTTGCTGGGTGCAGCTCTGACGAATTTACATGTGATTTTAATGTTACAAACACTCCTTTGAGCCGCCTGATGATAGACTATTGTTTCTCCTTTTTGCCTGTCTTGTCTTGAAATATACATTTGCTAAAGCTGCTTTTAAAACCAAGCAGCATAAATCCTTTCACTGATTGACATTGACAACCAAGTTTGTGAACTGCTCTAAAAATAGTCAATACTGAATTGTGATTAATTAAGCAACCATTTTTGGAAAATAAAATACTGATTTAATTAAATTCATATTTCCTCTGTTATCATATCTGTTCACCTTCTAATCAAAAGCTGTGCACATGTCTTTTTAGGAAATTGCTTGTGAACAACTATTTATGTAAAAATGTCGGTTTAGCCGAATAGTTTTTCAAGATAATAAAATTTTCCTTGTGTTGAGAATTTCATATAACCGTTGTTTTGCAACGTATTCCAGGGGAAACCATTAGATGTGATATGTGTACCAATTTCGGTTGCCCTGGATTGGAGTCAGGCGTTCTTCACAGCGCGATAACGGTGCGTCTTCCTCGATGCTTCAAGACATGCCTAGTAAGGAGAAATGTTTGCCACCCCATGCTGCCCATCAGTTACTACCAACTAGTGTATCTTTCTGATGGAGGAAATAAAAGTTTCTACCATATTGTTGGAATGGAATGCCTATATTTAAGCATTTAATGATATGTTTTCAATTTTTGATGTACCTTGTTTTATCAAATAGCAACCTGTTGAAAACAATTGGTACATATATGATAAGCGCTATCTGTCTTGGTTATACATGCCTCATAAGATTTTTTTTCTTGCGCAGTATGTGCCATGCTATTGCAGGCAGCAAGTCACTTCTTCAATCTATCAGTGGAAAGAGGAAGCATTTCAAGAAGAAGCAAAACAAAGAAATCCAGTACTGATCACCAACGAGGATATGTCATATGAGATCTGCATCACCGATGAACCTAACCGGTCGAAAATTCATGGACCTGGCTGGGAAAAGTTAATTAGTGACTACGATCTTCATTATCGAGATCTAATCATCATAAACCTGGATACTGGGAGTCTGTCCATTGAGATAGATCTGAGACTCAGTGATTCTCGAGGAGGTCACAGGCCCCTCCCCAAACCATCACTAGGTAAGTGCACCAACTTCCATCCTGTTTTATAAACTACGTTTATCAGCATACTTTGATGCTCCTACCCCTGTCCACTAAATGAATGTCATACTTATAGTCAAAGTTATTTTGAAAACATTTTATGCAATTATGTTGATTATCATCCCAACTTGATCACATGCATTGAAATTAACCATTCCTTTTAAACTTAAATACCGAGTTCATCTGTTTAAACAAATTTGTTTGAAAATGAGTTATTTTTTTCCATGTAGCTCTTGATTTTCTAAATGACTCGGAGAGGGAGTACATTGGGAAAACAGTGTTTGGACGAGGCGTAAACCTCTCATACAGACAATTTGGACAGATGATATACTATGTGTTTGAGTCTGACGACTTCCCCACCATACCCTTTGTGCAGCGTCCAAACGTCACCAATGTCATAAATGGTCATCTGGTTAGTCATTGATTTTTTTTTTGATCCACTGCCATGGTTTTGTTTGCTATTTTCGATGTTTTATGTCCTTGTACATTGATTTCTAGTAATACTGGTACAATCTGCAGAGAATCCCATTTGCCGTTGTGAGGCTTCTAAAGATGAACCTAGGATATCTACCTCAAAACGGTGGAATCAGCTTAACAGATATGTATGATGCAATAGACATGAGCACAACATACTCCATACGAACCGATGGCAGAATGGAGGTGACCGGTTTTTCAGATTTTGCTCGGGAACCTCATCTAAGGGTTGGTTCAATTGTCCTTGTCACAATTGAAAAGCAGTGGCCAACACTAGGAAACATGAAGCTGCTGCGGATGATAATCAACGACCTATCCTGATAGAGCGTTGCCGGTGGCTATACTTCCTAGTTTAGTAATTTATGTCTGTTTTTTGAATAGGCTGTACACACCAGTTTTGTTATTTAGTTATGTCATGGTATGTAACTGAGCATATAATTATGTCCAAGAGCACGGTGGTCAAAATTCCCTGTCAAAGAAGGTGAAACACTTACGTGAGTTAATTTATTTATCTCTGATAATAAAAAAAGGATTCACTGACTAATAATGGAGGATGAGTGGCTGAAGTATGTTTCAGAATAGTTTAGTGACGTTGCTAGCTCCGCACGTCACTAGTATACAAATTTTTCACTACGGTGCTCCGCAGAATAGCGTCATGCCAAGCAGTTTTGTGGAGGACAAGCATACACCTCTGTCAACCGCACAACACTTCTCCTAAAAACCTAGCGCCTTCCCCTATGGCTCAGTCACCTTAAACATCCATGTCTTTACAAACTGTCACTTAAAACATTTGATAGAACACGGGCACGGATTGACGTCCATGCAATCACATAGCATTGTACCTGTGCCTCTAGCTGTGCTTCTCGCTGTATAAGTGCGTTTCGCAGCTGCATGCCCACGCCCCTCGTTTCTTCTCGTTGTTTCGGCCCATCTCCTACTTGCAACTATTTCAGACATGACCGTGCCTATTGCGTCGGCACATTCATGACTCTCAAGACCGTGCCTCGATAAGAATAATGACCGTGCATGTAATAGTGAAGCGTACAGGTGATACATTCAGGACACCTTAGGGACCACCTTCTTGCTACTATTTCAGACATGACCATGCCTGTTCCGTCGGCACATTCATGCCTCTCACAGTTAATTGGAAAACATTCCGGAAAACAGTAACGGACGCCTGTTGTCAATCCTCACGTCACGTACATTCGTCGTGCATTCCTTCGTCACACAAGTAATAGTCGTGCCTCTGCCACAGAACATATAAGTGAAAAATGATTCTTCCTACACTTGTAAAACCCGGAATGCCCTGGATAAATGTCAAATCCCACCTTGCGGTAAAACCATGGAGGCTGGTGCTTCTCAGAAACACATATGTGGCTTTTTGCGCATGTAGTTGAGTGCACGGCTATTTGTTCGTGCCCGTGCCTCTCACGTAGAACCGTAGCACGAATTGACGTCCGTACAATCACGTAGCTTCATCTCCGTGCCTCACGTAGCATCGTATATGTGCCTCTTGTTGTGCCTCTCGTTGTATGAGTGCTTCTTACAGCTGCATGTCCACGCCTCTTGTTGCTTCTCGTTCTTTCTTTCCATCTCATAGAGTCAGTTGCAACACAGACACACAACAGTGCCTCTGATAAAACACAGCACTTATACAACGAGAGTGCAAAAAGTTAACATTTGACAGCAAACTAAATGTATCGCTGAAAACAATTGCCACGACCAGTGAATGTACAACGCCCGTGTGTCTGAGAATTAAACCAGCCACTTGAAGCATGCTTCTCTTGGTCAGAGACTTGTGCCTCTACATACTGCCCCTGCATGCCTCACAATATAAATTGTAAGAGTTAACATTTGACAGCAAACTATGCAAGACAATCTCCTCGACTTGCTGGAGATACGACGGTTGTTAAAAACATAACTGCTAATTTTATTTGTTATTTGTTATAAAGAAAAACCATGATCAAAAACCCAGGATGTGCACAACCGCACCGCCAGGGAGACGAAACAACGATGCAGAACCCACGATGTGCACAACCACATCGACAGTGAGATCGTGCACTCCTTTGCCGCTTCCCCGCCCTTAAATTTAGACTTCCGCCGCGGCCTTCTTACACACAAACAACAGAAATCGCCATTGAGCTCCCACTCATTGTTCCCCATGAAAAACTAGGTTGCAGGAGGACCAACTGCTCCAGGCCATGGGATTCATCAAGGAATTCATGGAGGTGCAGGCCCACGGCAACACCAAGTTGCACGTGATCCACACCAACGACTTGCACAATGCGGCGACCACCATCGAGCAGTACGAGCGACACCTCGAATTAGAGTGCCACAAGATCGTCGAAGTTGATGTGGAGTACACCAACGACGTTGGCGAAGATCAGAAACCAGCCCTCGTCCAGCTCTCCGTCGGTAAGGATCATCCAGTGTTGCTCTTCCAACTGAGCGCCGCCGACAAGAACTGCACCAGGTTCGACAACTTCCTCGCCGACCCCAGATACACGTTTGCTGCCTTCTCCATCGATGGCGACATAGAGATGCTCGGGCGCGTCAGACTAGAGATCGCCCACTTCGTCGACATCCAGAACGAATGGAGGGTGCCTACAGCTACCAAGCCTCTGGACTCCCTTGGGGATGTCTTAGGCATCCTTGTCCACGACTACTACAACAACATGAAGAAGAAGCTCACCAACGCAGAGCCAGTGCTGGGCGCGCATGCCCCTGTCCATGAGGCACATCGAGTACGCGGCAAAGGATGCTTACGCTGCGTACGAGATATGGAGCCGCCTCACCATCATCCAGGCAGGCCTCCGCCGGGCAAAACTCGAGAAGGAGCAGTCCAGGAAGCGCAAGGTCCTGGGGAGACTACGACTACTGAAGCAGGTGGTCCCGGCCAAGAAAAGTATCTAGAAGATTGCTCATGCCATTCTAGATTTCCCGTTAGATTTGCTTTCTCTCAAGACTGTCGTTTGCTTGTTCTAAATTTAGATTTGCTTGTGCAGTTTGCTTCCAGTTTACATATCTTCTGAACAAGTTAATTTCCAGTGCAATGTTGCAGTTTTCTATTATTATAATATATTGGCGTGAACTGAAAAATATAAACACAGTACAGATACTATACGATTAGCGTAACGCATAGAGCAGGTACACATAGCAATCCACAAAAATGACGAGCATGCAATGCACTAGCACCTTTGTGGATGCAGCATCGAAATGCAGGGACAACAATTACATAATGCTCCTAAAAGCAGTGCACAATGTTCTAACAAACCATTGCACACACAAATATTAAAAATCGTTCGTATGGAACACTTTGGAAAAACATTTTGAATACAGAGGTAGTTAGCTGTTTATTCTCCTTGGAAAACATTGCTTACGCCCGTGACCCTCAGAGATGAACACTACAGAGGCACGGTTGTCCGTCAATAAAACCAACTACTTAAAACACCCACGAAGGCACTTCGGTACCTCCACTCCTATGAAGACCGTGCGTAAATTGACTTCACGTCCGTTAATGAGGCCGAATGCCTTCGAACACACATGAACACTTCCTTCATAATATGGGAGGTGACTATCGCAGAGGCATAGGCTCCATCATTCACCTCCGTGCCTCGACAAGAACGACCGTGCTTGTAACTGTAAAGCGTATAGGACACCTTAGGGATGACCTTGCAACTATTTCAGACATGACCGTGCCTATTCCGTCGGCACGTTCATGCCTCTCGCAGTTAATTGAAAAACATTCCGGGAAAACAGTAACGGATGCCTATTGTCAATCCTCGCGTCACATACATTCGACGTACATTCCTTCGTCACACAAGTAATAGCCGTGCCTCTGCCACAGAACATATAAGTGAAGAACGATTCGTCCTACACTTGTAAAACTCGGAATGCCCAGGATAAATGTCGAATCCCACCTTGCGGTAAAACCATGGAGGCCGGTGCTTCTCAGAAACACATCTGTGGCTTTTTGCACATGTAGTTGAGTGCACGGCTACTTGTTGGTGCCCGTGCCTCACGTAGCACCATAGCACGAATTGACGTCCGTGCAATCACGTAGCTTCATCTCCGCGCCTCACGTAGCATCGTATCTGTGCCTCTTGTTGCGCCTCTTGTTGTATGAGTGCTTCTTGCAGCTGCATGTCCACGCCTCTCGTTGCTTCTCGTTCTTTCTGTCCATCTCGTAGAGTCAGTTGCAACACGGACACACAACAGTGCCTCTGGTAAAACACAGCACTGCCCTACCAGCGAATGTATCACTGAAAACAATTGCCACTCCCAATGAATGTACCACGCCCGTGTGTCTGAGAGATAAAGCAGCCACTTGAAACATGCTTCTCTTGGTCAGAGACTTGTGCCTCTACATACTGCCCCTGCATGCCTCACGAGATAAATTGTAAAAGTTAACATTTGACAGCAAACTACACAAGACAACGATCATCTCCACGACCTGCTGGAGATACGACGGTTGTTAAAAACCTAACTGCTGATTTTATTTTTATTTTTTATAAAGAAAAACCATGATCCAGAACCCACGATGTGCACAACCGCATCGACAGTGATATCGTGCACTCCTTTGCCACTTCCCCGCCCTTAAATTTAGACTCCCGCCGCGGCCTTCTCACACACAAACAACAGAAATTGCCATTGCGCTCCCACTCATTGTTCCCCACGAAAAACCAGGTTGCAGGAGGACCAACTGCTCCAGGCCATGGGATTCACCAGGGAATTCATGCAGGTGCAGGCCCACGGCAACACAAAGTTGCACGTGATCCACACCAACAACTTGCACAAGGCGGCGACCACTATTGAGCAGTACGAGCGACACCTCCAGTTCGAGCGCCACAAGATCGTCGGAGTTGATGTGAAGTACACAAACGACCATGGCGAAGATCAGAAACCCGCCCTCGTCCAGCTCTCCGTCGGCAAGGATCATCCAGTGCTGCTCTTCCAAGTGAGCGCGACCGACAAGAACTGCACCAAGTTCGACAACTTCCCCGCGGACCCCAGGTACACGTTTGTTGGCTTCTCCATCGACGGAGACATAGAGATGCTCGGCTGGGTCGGACTGGAGATCGCCCACTTTGTCGACATCCAGAAGGAATGGAGGGTGCCTACAGCTACCAAGCCTCTGGACTCCCTTGGGGACGTCTCAGGCATCCTTGTCCACAATGTAGAGCTCACCAACGCAGAACGCAGCCGCTGAACGTGCATGCCCCTGTCCATGAGGCACATCGAGTACGCGGCAAAGGACGCTTACGCTGCGTACGAGATATGGAGCTGCCTCGCCATCATCCAGGAAGGGCTTCGCCAGGCAAAACTTGACAAGGAGCAGACCAGGAAGCGCGCTAGGTCCTGTGGCGACTACGACTACTGAAGCAGGTGGTCCCGGCCAACAAAAGTATCTAGAACATTGCTCATGCCATTCTAGATTTCTCATTAGATTTGCTTTCCCACAAGACTGTCGTTTGCTTGTTATAAATTTAGGTTTGCTTGTGTCGCAGTTAACATTGTAGTTTGCTTGTAGTTTACATGTCTTTTGCACAAGTTTATTTCCAGTGCACCACAATAGGCACTTATGTGCCTATGTGCCTATGATACGAAGGGGACCGTGCGTAACTTGGCTTCACGTTGTTTTACGCAACATTCTAGACGTCAACCAAAAGATTCACCTTCTCTCTGATATGTTCATTAATGAGGCCTAATGCCTTCGAAAAAACATGGAGCTCATAGTCCATGCCCCCCGCAATGAAAATGTGTCAGTGAAAGCTTCTTTAAAGCAGAGGCACACCTTCACGTCCTTGCATCATGATCCTTTTCGCGTCCGTACCTCCCTTAGAATCACGTCTTCGTGCCTCCAGTTAGTTACGTGCATGCCTCTACGTCGGGTAAAACTGTACCTCTGTCGTGCGTAACATGTTAAGAAAGTTGCTGACAACAAAAACATCAGCAAACCGAGCATTACGTCCACCCCACTGGCACTAAACGTGACATCATCGAAAACGCAGAGGCAGGAGCGTGCCTTACGGCCAGCTTCCGACGTATCGGGTCTGTGAAGATTTGCTTCCTTTCTTAATATGGGACGTGACGATCGCAGAGGCAAAGGCTCCATCCTTCACCTCTGTGCCTCGACAAGAACGACGATCGTGCTTGTAACAGTGAAGTGTATAGATGATACATTAAGGAGACATTAGGGACCACCTTGAGCCTATTTCATACGTGACCGTGCCCGTTCCGTCGGCACATTCATGCCTCTCACAAAAGTAATAGCCGTGCCTCTGCCACACAACATATAAGTGAAAAACAATTCTTTCTACACTTATAAAACCCGGAATGTCCTCGATAAATGTCGAATCCCATCTTGCGGTAAAACCATGCAAGACGGTGCTTCTTAGAAGCACATCTGTGGCTTTTTTGCGCATGTTGTTGAGTGCCTCTCTAGAATCTAACCATGTTGAAACCATATTCAAATCTAACCACACTGAAATCTCTAGAATCAAATATGTGCCCTAGTTGAGACGTTTATTTTGTACTTGAAACTGCAATCTATAATAAAAGAATACAGTGTAATAAAACATATGCCTTCCGACCCAAATATGGTACTTGAAACTGCAATTTGTAATAAAACATACACCTTCCGTCACAAATTAATTCTCTCAACCCTGTACTAACCAGTACAATGTGAATTGTACTGCAAAGTTGACACATTTATTTTGGGACGGGGTAGTACTACTACTTAAGAACAAAACACGATTGCTTGACATGGAAACGAAACTGTCTCCGTTCTGACATCGACGATTGCTTGACATTGTTCAACCTTTACAGGCACACAAAACATGAAAATCATAAAAACCATGGAAAAGCAAACATTTACCAACAAAACTACACTACTCCCCGTCGTCGGAGATGTCCACTATCTCCATTCTGACATCGACGTCATTGGCCTCCGCCTCCTGCTCCGCATCCAGCTCGTCGAAGAGCACATCGGTCTTCGCCTGTTCTTCCCGGAGGAAGCGCCAGTTGGACTCCACATACGCCTCATCTTGGATGGACTCCAGGATAGCGGTCTGCTCCGCCATCAAGGCCGACTCATCGAGATAGAACTCTGCCTCGTCTTCCTCATCACCCCATTCCTCGTCGTCCTCGTCTTCCTCGTCACCAGCCTCCTCGTCATCCTGTCATCTCCCTCCTCGTCGTCCTCGTCGTCCTCATCCACGCCTTCCTCGTCGTCCTCGTCATCCTCGTCCAAGCCTTCCTCGTCGTCCTCATCATCCTCATCCAAGCCTTCCTCATCGTCCTCGTCATCCTCGTCCACGCCTTCCTCGTCGTCCTCGTCATCCTCGTCCACGCCTTCCTCGTCGTCCTTGTCCACACCTTCCTCGTCGTCGTCCTCATCCTCGTCCATGC
>NC_057799.1:536155512-536157495 GCF_018294505.1 Triticum aestivum
TCCTCGTCGTCCTCCTCATCCTCCTCACCCCCCTCCTCTTCCTCCATCACATCTCCCCCCACTGGATCAACTCCCTGCATGAGCTCCGACGCATCCCCCTCCACTTCCTCCACCTCCCCAATCTCCTCCCGCCCCGGCGAGTTCGGAGATATGCCCGCTGCAACCCGAGCGGCGCGCCTCGAACGGATGTCCTCCTGCAACTGAAAGCGACGCTCCGGGGTAAGCATCGCAGAAGTAGTTATCTTGTACCGAACAATGGCGGGGAACGTCACAAACAAAAGGAGGAAGATGGATGATTTCCTAAGATTGCCAGCGAAAGAGGGAGAAGCAGGATGATGTCTAGTGGTGGCGGACGCCACTCGGCTTAAATAACTGCTTCTTGACCTCGGGCGATGAGCCGGAACGGTGACAAGCGGCGTTCACTTCACCGACGGATGAGACGGCCGTCGGTCCTTTTGGATTCCGCAGCGCCAACACATGGCGTTCACTCTATTAAATACCTCCACCTCCTCCAGAGCGGCGTCACCGGAGAAAGCGCCCGTCGGACCCTTGGGTTTCCGGAGCGGCGTTCACACTGAATATGAGGAGACGCCCGTCGAACGGTGGGGTTTCTGCAATCAACACACGAATGTGACTCTGTGTAACGCATAACCGTGCCTCTACTGACTTCATAGTTGTGCCTTTCAGTGCGAACGATTCAACAGAATCATTTGGAACACCAAGACAAACTAACGTCACTCTACACAATGCAACGCCGTGCCTTCCTGGGACCCATGACTGTGCGAAGAATATACCAGACCAGTATCTCTCAAATAGGCCATTCCGTGCTTCACATAGTAAACAGTGGGTATTCACATCTGAACCAATTTCGTTGGGTCTCCCCAATTAAAGAACCTTTGTGCGCTGAACGGCGGTGCCTCTCCGTCTGATCGAGTCGACGGAATCATTCGGAACACAAACACACGGGAGCGTGACTCTATATTATACGGCAGCATGCCTTTTAGCGCTTCACGCCCGTGCACTACAAAAAAAAGACACATCCGTGACATTTTGGTCCGAACGAATTTTTTTTCTTTCATACATATGACACTTCTATGACGTAATTGTGACAAAACCCGGTATCATCATAGATGTGGTGGGCTCCTACTTCTATGACAAAAAATCATGACAGAAAATGGCCTTTTCGTCCTGGGCGGGCCGGAGACGCAGCTGAATGACATTCTTTGGGCCGTCCATGACGGAAAAAACCATGGTAGAAGCGAGGGCGAGGAAAATTTTGAGGAGTTCCCGGTTACGGTGGGAGGTCGGGGGCCGAGCGATGCGTGTTTCTCTCATACACGTATGCGCGTGTGTGCGAGGCGTTGGCTCTAACTGAACCCGAGCGAGGCGTTGGGCTCTAACTGAACCCGAGCGACTGCACTGCAGGCTACGCGTTACTGAACCCGAGCGATCGATCAATGGATGTTAACTGAACCCGATCGAGCGATTCCTTCGCTACTGCTGCTAACTAAAGCTGATCGATGCTGCCTCTGGGATGAACAGTGAGCGTTGCGGGGGGAGGGGGGTTTGGATGAACAGTGAGCGGTGGCGTTGCCTCTGGATGAACAGGACCTTGTGGTGTGGTGGAGGGCTGGATGAACAGTAGACGGTGGAGGGGTGCCCGTGGAGGGGTGGTTGAACAGGACCCCATGGTGTGGAGGGCTGTATGAACAGTAGACGATGGAGGGGTGCCCGTGGAGGGGTGGTTGAACAGTAGCCGGTGGAGTAGCGCGCGGTGGAGGCTGGATGAACAGGAGCCCGTGGAGGCTGGAGGAGGTCGACGGTAGCCCGTGGAGGCTGGAGGAGGTCGACGGTAGCCCGTGGAGGCTGGAGGAGGTCGACGGTGGAGATGAACAGTATCCCGTGGAGTCCCGTTTTGCGGTACGCCACACCCCTCCCGATAAACAGGACCCCCGTTTCGACCGTAGGAGGTCCTTTTCGTCC
>NC_057799.1:536157782-536178707 GCF_018294505.1 Triticum aestivum
GAACGTAGGAGGTCTGTTTCCTCCGTTGTGCGGTACGCCAGGCCTCGTGTCCATCGCCTGTTCCGTCCAAGCCCTCCCGATGAACATGACCACGCATTCCGTTCCGACCCAGCCGGTTGGCTCCCACGCGTTCCGTTGCCTCCCGATGAACACGACGCATTCCGTTGCCTCCCTATGAACACGACGTATTCCGTTGCCTCCCCATGAACACGACGACGACGTTGTTTCTCCGTTCCGACCCAGCCATGTACACGAGCCCTGGCCGTACGTATGCGCGAGTAGGCGTTCGAGACCCCGCCCGTATGTACACATACGTGGCCGTATTTTCTTTCTTGCACCCTGGCCGTTGTACGTACGTGTACATGCTACGTGCGCGCCTCTACTACGACACGTACGCGCCTCTACTACGACACGTGCGCGCCTCTACATCCACCAGTATATATGTACGTACACGTTCGCGACCAGAATGACAACGCTACGTACGCTTCGACCAGGTGGGTCTCGACTGTCAGGCACTTCCTTGCCTGCGAAGATGTAGCTGGTGGGTCCCAGCAGTCAGGGGGGCGAATCATTTTTTTTTTGCCCGGACGCACTTCCTTGCGTGCGAAGATGTAGCTGGTGGGTCCCAGCAGTCAGGGGCAAATGTTTTTTTCACGAAATACGGTGGCCCTTCCGGTGGGTCCCCGCTGTCAGGTGGAGGAATAATTATTTTGCACGTAATAAGGAGGCACTTCCTTGCTGCGGCCGTGGACCCAGCTGTCAGCCTCTCCACGTACAATCCATGTCCGATGGAAGCCGTTCCTTGACCATGTTGACCACGCGCACCAGGGCGGTGGACGACGGCGAGGCCTGGAAAGGGGACGACGCGGAGCCGGGGAAGAC
This sequence comes from Triticum aestivum, assembly GCF_018294505.1. NCBI lineage: Eukaryota > Viridiplantae > Streptophyta > Magnoliopsida > Poales > Poaceae > Triticum > Triticum aestivum. Next base: position 536,158,665 of record NC_057799.1, read on the forward strand.
GCGGTAGTGGATGCCCACGCGTAGAGGAGTACGAGGGTTCACTGGTTCGCTGCGGTGTGAGGCTGCCGTCGCTGCAGAATAATAGGGGGTGTGGGTGAGTAGAGGGATGGCCTGGCCAGTGGTGGGAGTAGTAGGGGGCGGTGAGGCCTCCGCCGCATCGCAGCCGGCCACGGGAGGCAGGAGCACAAGGCACGACCGGCGCTGGTTTGGGCAGCTGGAGCAAGAAGACCAGAGGTTGAAGAAGCACTACGGCCGTTGGATGGACATCGTACGGTCACTGGAGCTAGAATCGTGCATATTGACTAAGTTGACAAAGCCCTTCGTCCCCGTCAACTTAGTAGGCCCACAAGTCAGCCTGCCACTATACTGGATCCCAGCTAACAAGGGGAGTATTCATTTTTTTGTGCGTAATAAGGAGGCACTTCCATGCGTGCCAAGATATAGCTGGTGGGTCCGAGCTGTCAGCGGCGGTAACGTTTTTTTCGCGGAATACAGAGGCCCTTTCGGTGGGTCCCTGATGTTAGGTGGAGGAATCATTATTTTGCGCGTAATAAGGAGGCATTTCCTTGCGTGCGGTCGGGCTCTCCATGTACAGTCCACTTCAGATGCATGTGGGTCGTTGACCACGTTGACCAGGCCGCGCCGAGAGCACCAGGGTGGTGGACGACGGCGAGGCCTAGGAAGGGAACGACACGGAGGCAGGGAAGACTCGGCAGTTGTTTCCCACGCGGAGGGGAGTATGACTGTATGAGGGTTTACTAGTTCATCTGCCGTCGCCGGAGAATAACAGCAGGTGTGGGTGAGTAGAGGGATGGCTAGTCCAGCGATGGGAGTACGGTGGGGCGGTGAGGCCTGCGCGGCAGCACAGCCGGCCGCGGGGAGGAGGGAGCAGGCAGTCCCGCCGGCGCTTGTTTGAGCGGCTGGAGTAGGAAGAGCAGAGATTGAAGAAGCACGACGGCCGTTCAATGGACATCCAACAGTCACTGCTTGTGCGTCAACCTTTTTTTAGGAAACCCTCAAATCTGTGGAAAACAGCATACAGCCCATCTGCCATTATTTCTAATAATTTACAGCCCATTTGCTAATTCTTAAGGTTTTTTTGGAGCCCATATTCTTTTTGTTAGCATTACAGCCCATATTGTGGCCACGGTTAAAAAATTATAAGAAATTTTGCAAATTTCGGTGCGGTCCGAACTGTTTTTAATCCCGAAATTTCGACTCACATTCAAACTGATTTTAAAAATAAATGTATATCAATATAAAATCCAATAAATTCTCCACGCATAAAAATTAATGTAATTTAAAATCTCGAAATGAAAAAAAGATATTTGAAACTAATTGCCGGTTTGATGTGTTTTAAATATGTACAGCCCATTTCTCATTACTGATAGGCCATTTTCTCGGCCAGCCGAATGAAGCTCTCCTCGTCTTGAAAGATTTGCAGCCCAACAGGCCTGACAAAGCGACTTACTTGGCAAATCACAAAAAACTGGGTTGTGGCCGTGGACCCAGCTGTCAGCCTCTCCACATACAGTACTCTTCCGATGGAAGTCGGTCGTTGACCACATTGACCCCGCCGCGCCGAGAGCACCAAGGCGGTGGACGACGGCGAGGCCTAGGAAGGGGACGACGCGGAGCCGGGGAAGACGCAGCAGTGGATGCCCACGCGGAGAGGAGTACGAGGGTTCACTGGTTCGGCTACGGCGTGAGGCTGCCGTCGTCGCAGAATAACAGGGGGTGTGGGTGAGTAGAGGGATACCTTGGGCCAGCGGTGGGAGTAGTAGGGGGCGGTGAGGCCTCCACAGCATCACAGCCGGCCACAAGAGGCAGGAGCGCGCGGCACGACCGGCGCTGCTTTGGGCCGCTGGAGCAAGAAGACCAGAGGTTGAAGAAGCACTATGGTCGTTGGATGGACATCGTACGGTCAATGGAGCTAGAATCGTTCATATTTACTAAGTTGACAAAGCCCTCCGTCCTTGTCAACTTAGTAGGCCCACAAGTCAGGCACCCACTATGGTGGGTCCCAGCTAGCAGGGGGTATTCATTTTTTGGTGCGTAATAAGGAGGCACTTCCTTGCGTGCGAAGATATAGCTGGTGGGTCCGACATGTCAGCGGGGGGAATGTTTTTTTCGCGAAATACATAAGCCTTTCCCACGTACAGTGCACGTACAGTGCGTAATAAGGAGGAACTTTCCTTGCGTGCGACCATGGACCTCGTGGGTCCCAGCCGTCAGGCTCTCCACGTACAGTCCTCTTCCGATGACTCTCGTATGTTGACCACGCCGCGCCGAGCGCACCGAGGCAGTGGACGGCGGCGAGGCCCCAGACTGGAATGACCCGGAGATGGGGAAGATGCGGCAGTGGAGTCGCAGACAGAGAGGAGTGGGAAACTTGACTGGTTCGGGTGCGGGGTGGGCCTACACTCGGCAGAGAATAACAGGAGGTGCAGAGTGGAGGGATGGCCTGGCCGTCGGCGGGGTATTGTTTCGCTCAGGAGCACAAAACAACGCCGCTGGACGCCGAAGGCTGGAGCAGGCGGTTCCGGCAGCGCTGGGGGAAGAAGACGAGAGATTGAAGAAGAATGTCGGCCGTTGGATGTAAATCCAACGCCTTCTTAGGCTTCGACCTACTGGCCCACATGTCAGCCAGTCCATTTGTTTTTTTAGTCCATTTGGTGGGCTGGGTGAAACAATGATGTAGCATCTATGCAGCCCGTTTAAATCCCATTTGCATTTTCCTTGAAATCCGCGGACTTGCTCGGCTGGGTGAAAATATCATGTTGGGCTAGACGGAGAAATGTTATAAAAAGATAAACATATGATTGCACGTCAGTAAAATCTTTTCAAGCTTATGTACGCAGTCACTAGGAGTTAACTTGCCAAGTTATATATAAACAATTATTATTATTATTTTGTAAGAACTTTCAACTTACGAAATAAAATATCATTTTAATTTGATGAGTTAATAGTACGTGGGGTATTATTATTTTTTAGGCTAGACGTGGGACAGTTGAGTTGGTTCTAGGGGAAAGTACTGGGAGAAAACTCAGTTTACATCGAAAAAGAAAGTGGGAGAAAATTCAGAGACCTGCTGGGTCCACCTGAGGAGGGGAATATGTTGGGAGGAAGGAGATTCAAAGCACGGCACCCGAGTGAACTAGTTTTTTTACGGACAAGTGAACTAGTTTACATACATAAGCAAATAGCCACTAAAAAAGCAATTAGGTTAATGGGTTCTTAAAAGAAATATTTCGGACAAAACAGATAATTACGACACATAGGCTAATGCATGAAACACTTAGATGATAAAGGTGCTTATAAACAGATAAAGTACAACATCTAAACCTTCCTGGCACGCTTGATCATGACGCTGCGGCTGTCCGTGTACTCGTCGGTTACGGGAAGCAGACACGCCCTCATGTCCAAGATCCGCCTGTACATGTCGTAGCATGCGTATGCGTCCCTGGCCGCGTAGGTTATGTAGGCTAGATTCAGAGGTACCTCCCACGTGTTCAGGTCGTCTTCTTTCATGTTGGCGTATCAGGGGTCGATGATGGTCTCAGCGAGGTCAACCACGGAGTCCTTCTCCTGCCCGTTGCTGATGATCTTGTATTGCTTCTGGATGTCGACAAGCTTGTTGCACCAGATGACCGAATCGTCGCGTTCTTCCTTCTCTCCACCGTAGCGAAGGTGCAGTCGGCACTGGCGATGAAACGGGCGAATGCTCCAGAACCTGGTGCAGCCATAGGACTGAGGCGACGCAGAGCTTCACCGAGTCCGTATCGTTGGTGTACATCACATTCAACTTGGTGCAGCCATAGGACTAAACGGCGAACTCAAAGGGGAACTCCTTGCTAAAGTCCATATCCAGCAGGCTCACCCCTCAGATCGCCATTGGAGTCTCTTCGAGTGAATGAGAGCGTAGGCGGCGGCAGTTCGTTTTTCAGCTCTTGGGGAACTGGATTCAACAGTAAGCTGAGTGTGTACAGGCGACAACAGTTACTACCCCTCCCTCGTCCGCTGCACGCCCGGCAGAAGATGCACCCTCGGCCACACGTCGGTTCACGAGCGGGTCTGTATTGGTACTGTAATAACAGGAGTTAGTCGTCACTTTACTTAAATTTAATTAGCTTTAATAGAAATTTATACTTAAAACAAGCAATGCATTCGCTCATTCTATCAGTGCCACAGGATCAACATGCACAACAATTATAATTATTATTCTCAGGACGCACACGATCAGCACATTTGTCGCAATTCACAAAGATAATACTACCAATTTTGAACTGTTTGTTATGGTTGTTGTCCTCTGCATCATCATGTCGTGTTTCCCAGCTTGCAAGATTCAGAACCAACAAATAAGATCCAAATAATAAGTACAACAAAGATGCCTACACATCTCATTGATTCCCAGCTTGCAAGATTCAGAACCAACAAATAAGATCCAAATAATAAGTACAACAAAGATGCCTACACATCTCATTGATTCCTAGCTTGCAAGATTCAGAACCAACAAATAAGATTCAAATAATAAGTACAACAAAGATGCCTACACATCTCACTGATTCCCAGCTTGCAAGATTCAGAACCAACCCATTAGAGCCTTTTGATAAAGTGAATATCAGGATTAAATCCATCTTGGCTAGCCATGTCATACAATCGAAGAACTTGGTGAATGCTCTTGACCGTCACAACATCTGTAGTTGAGTATTCCTGTTTGCACAGCGCAGATAATAAAGAGCATGATTACTATAATACTGGCACTAGTGGAAGTCAACCTGCAGCTCCACTCGATGATTCAATTCATGCCACTTTTTCTGCAGTTCACCTGAAATGAAGCAAAGATTGCATCATTCAGCTACGGCTCATCTTGCAAAGGCTAATAAAATGTTGCACGAGATTACCAGCAGAATTTGACGGAGATTTTGGAAACTCCAATCACCATTTTGTGCAGTTCCACCAAAATTGAGAGATGTTGCCCATGTAACATTTTAGTTGAACTGCACAAGACACTCATTCCAAAAAAGTGTTTTGTGCAGTTCACCAAAAGGTCACAATAGCAACAAGGTGAAATGGATATCCCTATCTGCACAAAAAGATAGAAAGTAAACAGTTGCTGGTCAATAAGAATATACGAAACATATGCAAAATGAAAAGAAGCATCTTAATTATGTTCATGGCAATCACGCAAGGACAGTAGAAATTTTAAAACGTCAGCAATGCTTCATGTTACCAGAAGCATTACGATCAACAATGAGATTCCTCAAATATGGGATTACTTTAATGGTGGCATTGCTTGTTTACCAGACACAGTAAATCAACAGCAGCTAAAGAGTTGGTTTAAGGGCATGGGACCGTGGGGACACTATGTGAGGGCAGCAAATCTAATCCTGAGACCTTTTACTATGTGAGGGAAGCAAACCTAATCCTGGAGACCTTTTACTATGTGATGGCAGCAAATCTAATCCTGGACATACTCTGTTGACTTGTCCACCAGCCGCCACTTTCTATCCTTTTTTCAACCAATAATAGATCTGTTCCTTATCCAGTTTGTACTGCGTTTTCCCATTATTTCCCTTTTCAACCAAGAGACCGGTTGGGTATCCGGTCTCTACTACTTTCACCATATTATTTCCTCTTTGAATCAAGTCCTAGATTCATGCTACAACTTTCCCCCCTTTCTTCGTTGTTTGAACAAAGCCCTAGATTCGAATGCATGAAGTAGCTTTACCTCTAATAATACTAAAAATTTAGGTGGCTTTGGAAGAGCTGATGGGAGTAGAAAAAGATGCACATGCAGACACGTGGGGAGCTGGGGCAGTAGAGCAAGGCCGCTTTCTAAGAACTTATACCTGAGAGTCGCCGGGATGTCGGCAGCGGCAGGTCGGATCTGCGGAGAATACGACAGGGAGGAAAAAGGGTAGGAGGACCTCCCGAGCCGGCGCTGTGTCGGAGAGAACGGCACGGGAAGAGGATCGGGCCCCTCCGGCAGCTGTGGGTTTCCTCCCTCGGCGACGATGACCGCGTGAACGATGCACCTTTTAGTCCTCTACACACACCGGCCGAAGGGACCCAGCCGGATCTGTGACCAGCGGTAAGCAGAGCGAAAATGTCGCTACCGGTGTCTTGTTTATATCTGGAGAGGATGAGGGAATGAAGAGAGCAACCCTAGTAAATCAAGCGCTCAGGCCCCTGTGTCCATATATAGTGGAGTGATTATCTTTTTTCTCTCCACAACAAGCGTTTCAATTTGTGTACATGGCATTAAAGAAAAGAAACTCTCTATTTAAGGTGACTACTGTACGACTCCTACTTACTAATAGTAGTACTACAGTATTGTTCACTTGTGCTCCCCACCCCTCCATTCATTGAACAACCCCACGGGTGAATAAACATACATTAAGTACTGTATTTATATAGAACGAACAAGCTCGAACTATTTTCGCGTAGTTAAAAGTTGAGGGCGGGGCTTTTCCCGGGCAGTACGCGCGGCAGTTTTCGGGTAGGCGGTTTGACAGAGAGGCGAGGAGGGTGAGCGAGTGGGGCTGTGCGATTTGATGGCGCGTTACTGCTGGAAAGACTTGTGATATGACCACTCACTATAGTCATGAATTACTGGCGCTCCGACCGGGGTGATGCCCCCCTTCCGTTCCGCGCTCTAATCTGGTGCATGACACGTCAACCCAGATGCTGGCTCTCCCACATGTCGGAGTAGTAAGAAGGAGCAAAGAATGATGCGGTATATACTAGTACTATACTACTCCCTCCGTTCCTAAATATAAGTCTTTGGAGAGATTTCACTATGGACCACATACGGAGAAAAATGAGTGAATCTACACATAAAATGCATCTATATACATCCGTATGTGGTCCACAGTGAAATATCTACGAAGACTTATATTTAGGAACGGAGGGAGTACTACTCAGGTCGGAGGAGTGCGAACCACGGCAGCCCAGTGAACCAGCAGTGCGAACCACGGTAGCCCAGTGAACCAGCAGTAGAAAACAATAGTGGGCTCACATAGCAATTTTGTCTCATGCAAGAGCCTGGCTATATGTGTGCTCCAATGTTCGCAACTGCAACGTTTGGTTTGCGCTTGGTTCTTCGCCTCTTCGAGAAGACGAACAATGATGTTACTACTACTGCTTCTACAGTGTCGAATCCACTGCTGCATGTCCGTCCACCGCGAGCGGGACGGATAGCTTGTTGTAGAAGTACTACTAAGCAAAAGCCTGTCCTCGTTTGTGAGCAACCGGGCGCATGGGTGAGGGAGAAGGCGTGTAGTAAAATCAAGCTTCTCCTCATTGTATGAGTTGACGCGACACATCATAGCACTGGCCCCACATGCTTGCCTCTAAACTTGGCTGAAAGACCCGCAGTGTACAATATATTTGCTGCAACCTCTAACATTTACCCACCACAAATTAAAATATATGTGGCCGTATGCATCGTTCTGATGCAGAGGCCAGGGAGTCCCCCCTTTTCGAAAAAAACAAATTAAAATATATATTCCTATCTTGACCAGATGAGCGTGCAAACTACAATCACTAGGGTGTTAGGTAGGGCCAAAAGACTATTTTAATTTTTTTAAACTTCGAGACGGCCACATAGCATGGAGCCGACCCCAACGATTTTAAGATTACAGGCACGGTACACGCTATCCTAGACTACTCTACACATGAAACTGCCACACGAACGTCCGGGCTGCGCTTGGCTCTTCGCCTCTTCGGGAAGTCGAACAATGATGGAGTACTACTGCACTGGAGGAGTACTACAGCACGCTTCTGGCCATTTGACACCGATTGAACTGCTGCATGTCCACCGCGTGCGGCAGGGAGAGCGTGTAGCGAAAGCTTCTCCTAGTCTTGCCAGCCACCACGCTCATGGGCGAGGGAGGGACGCTCCTGCCTTTGCGTGTATGACAGGTGGGCCCGACAGGTGTGTGGCCAACCTGTCATACAGCCAAAGGCAGGTGCAGTTAAGTCCGTGAGGGAGAGGATAATCAAACTTCTCGTTGATGTACGAGTTGACGCGACACATCAAAGCACTGCACTTGATATATTTCAATAATTTGCGTTTACCAATGCATTAATTACAACGCATGCATGCAAGTCGCAGTAGATGCTATATAGGTCCGTCGAATCTTACATCAAGATCCGTGCTTTCAGATTTTCTTTTTTCTCTCTTAAATCTCAGTCGAGTGAGACATGCCACGCCATTAAACAGAGGCTCGGGCGCCATTAATGGAGACCTTGGGAGAGAGGTGGATGGCAGATGGATGTTAAAGGGCTCTCCTCCCGATAAGCGCGCGCAGGGATCTGATCACACGCCTCTCGTACTCAAATAGTTACCCTGCACGGCGCCTCCTAGCTAATAAAAAATGGGGACGTGTGGCGGCACGTAAATGGTACTAGTAAGTAGAACGCCCACGGTTTCAATAATACTTGTGTTTCCGATTGTAACGTGACAACACTTGTTCCAAAATGACTTTGTTGATTGTTAATGTGTGCGTCTTTGCAAATCGGACTACAAATTTACCACAGCATGTTGGTGCCATGTCATGGCACCAAGCCAAGTTTCATTATTTTCATGCGTGTTTTGGATTGACAGGAATTAAAAAACTAAGTTTCTCAATGTTTCCAACCCGGCCACGACGCCCAGAATTTTGAATTTCATTCCCATTTCTTGCATGGAACCTAGAAATTTACCGGAGGACACACATGTGATTTTTCAACCAACTTTGGTGCACTGGAACATGTGCTTGTATTTCAAATTTGAATTATGCACACAAAGGTGACACGTTCCCTCCCAGAACCACGAGCCTTCTTGAGAGAAGCTCCGATTTGCAAGAAGCTTATACCAAAATTTGTTCCTATTCGGCCAAATTTTTTTACCACGGCATGGTACAACCATGACATGACACCATGCCAAGTTTCATGATTTTAAAACCAAGTTTCTCAATGTTCTCGACCGAGCCACGATGCCCAGATGTTTGAATTTTATTATCATTTTTTGCATGGGACCTACTCCCTCCTTCCATCTAAGGGCCTAATGTGTTTTTCAAGATAGCCTTTGACTATTGACAAGATTAATAGCACATGAGATGTATACTATGAAAATTATATTATGGAAGCTCCTTTGACATACAAATTTGAAGGTATGCTTTGTGTGAGTTGCATGTCATATATTATTGCTCTAACGTTTGGTCAAAGTTAGCCTCGAAAAACGCATTAGGACCTATATAGATGGAAGGAGGGAGTAGAAATTCACCCGAGGACACAAATGTGATTTTTCAACCAACTTTGGTGCACGGGAGCATGTGCTTGTAGTTCAAATTTGTATTATGCACATTAAATGACCAAAAACTCAATTAATGTGTAAATAAGGCCAAACGAAGCCGGAATAATTCCAAAATTTAACAGGGCACTCATGTAGTTCTATGTTGCCTTTGTAAATAAACTCAAGGGGGACAACGTATATCGTTTCGCACTCAAAGGTGGCACGTTCCCTCTCAAAACCATGAGCCTTCTTGAGAGAAGCTTCGGTTTGCAAGAAGCTTATACCAAAATCTGTTCCTATTCGGCCAAATTTTTTACCACAACATGGTAGTACCATGACATGACATCCATGCCAAGTTTCATGATTTTCAGACGTGTTTTGGATTTACAAGAATTTTAAAACCAAGTTTCTCAATGTTCTCGGCCGAGCCATGATGCCCAGATGTTTTAATTTTATTCTCATTTCTTGCATGGCACCTAGAAATTCACCCGAGGACACAAATGTGATTTTTCAACCAACTTTGGTGCACGAGAGCATGTGCTTGTAGTTCAAATTTGACTTATGCACATTAAATGACCAGAAACTCAATTAATGTATAAAAAACGACAAACGAACCCGGAATAATTCCAAAATTTAACAGGGCACTAATGTAGTTCTATGTTGCCTTTGTTAAGAAACTCAAGGGGGGGCAGCGTATATCGTTTCACACTCAAAGGTGGCACGTTCCCTCTTAGAACCACGAGCTTCCAAATCGGCCCAATTTTTTACCACAACATGTTAGTGCCATGACATGACACCATGCCAAGTTTCATGATTTCCAGGTGAGTTTTGGATTTACATGAATTTAAAATCAAAGTTTCTCAATGTTCTCGGCCGAGTCATGACGCCCAGATGTTTGAATTTCATTCTCATTTCTTCCATGGGACCTAGAAATTCAACCAAGGACACACATGTGATTTTTCAACCCACTTTGGTGCACCGGAGCATGTGCATGCAATTCATATTTAGATTATGCACATTAAAAGTCCAGAAACTCAATTAATGTATAAAAAGGCCAAATGAACCCGAAATAATTCCAAAATTTAACAAGGCACTCATATAGTTCTATGTTGCCTCTATAAATAAAATCAGGGGGGAGGCAGTGTATATCGTTTTGCACACAAAGGTGACACGTTCCCTCTCGGAACCACGAGGCTTGTTGAGAGAATCTCCGGTTTTGCAAGAGGATTATACCAAAACTTGTCCCAATTCAGCCAAAAATTATACGTATGAAAATTGGGTTTAGATTATCCCAAACATCTCACTACCTAGACCAATAATGTACTATGATTTGAATTCAACATAAAATGGATACAAATATTTGAATTGGAGAGCGTATGGTACATGTAGTTCATAGTGAAATATGATTACTGCTATATGTATGTTTTTTGTTATCAAGATAATATTTAAATTATTATATAACTTGATAACAATCGTATTCAAATAAGGAAAATTGATTCAAATTTAGTCCATATGGTAGACGACAATATATATGTTCACATGGTGGAGTAAAATGTTCATATATGATGGAAGATCAAAATGTACGACTACATCAATTATAAACCGCAAGGTCACCTAACGATATATTCGAATTCAACATAACGTGGATTCAAAAATTGAAATTCGAGATCATGGCATCTGTAATCATATAAAAAGGGACATTACTCTTTCTTTGGTGGGAATTGATTTTTTTGTTGTTGTTGAGGGAAGTGCGAATCGATTTGATACTGTGCAGGGTAATCTTGTTCTCCCGATTTTTTTTTACATTTTTCTTGTAGTTTTTTCAATGGCATCTATAGCAATATAGTAAAAGGGGACATGACTCTCTTGTGTCTTGTATGAATTGTTTTTTTTACACGTTAAGTTTGTTCTGCCGAACAAGAAATCTGCACCTTGTTATCCCGAAATTTTCAAGCTCGAGTATCTTTTGTCTCACCTGCTTTGAAACTCCCGCTTCTTCAACCCGCGCCGCGCCTTGTTATCCGAAATTTGGACGCGCGTGAGAACTTCCTCCTCATCCGAAATCGCTCCCGCAGCCCAGACACGCGAAATCCCCCTTCTACCCCTCAGCCGGAAATGAAGCTCCACATCGCGGTGTCAAAACCGGTGGGGGTACGCTGGTAACTTACCCTACATTTCGGACAAGCGCGTCCCTAAGCTTGGCTCCCCCTCCCCCTTCGCCCCCCCCCCCATTCGTACACCGAGGCCGCCAAAACCCGTGAAACCCCACGCTCCTCCGTCGGCCTCCCGACCGCCGCCCAGCCGGAGACTCTTCCCCGACTACGTCGTCCACCGCAACAGCTCGCCGTCCCTCATCCACCGCACCGGATGAGGATCCGTTGTCGATCTCGTCATCCCGCCGGATCAGCCGCCCCGTCCTCCACCTCCAAGGAGTTACCCCGACGTTCGCCTCGTCCATCGCGCCACCTCAATCCCCACAGCGCCGTCTTGACCTGCCCCACCGGAACCGCAGCACCCTCACCAATTCCTCCGATGAAGCCGAGGCCAACTAGGCGCCACCAAGGAGGTTCTGCAATCACCGCTGCATTTTATCTTTTATTCGATCTCACGGGGCTGCCGGTGCTCGATACCGAGCAGACATGGCGTGTCTCCATCGACAGCGCCGTCGCCGGCCACATCATCCACGGCGTCTCTCCCCCATGTCGTTGCTTCCTTAGCGGTGACTTCCACAACGGCACTAGTTGCACCTCCTCCGGCTCTCGCTCGCGCTGCGGCTCTGTTCTTGCTGTCGGTCGCGCTGCTGCACTACTCCTGCTTTCGTTCGTGCTGCTGCTCTGCTCTTGCTCTCGCTTGCGCTGCTGCTGCTGCTGCACGACCTCCGGCAGCTACAGGAGTTGCTGCTTTAGCACTCGCTCGCGGTGCTACTGCACGACTTGCTCTCTGCTAGTGCGTTCCCTGCTCGAGCGTCTGCTGATTTAGATCACTGCTTCTCTGCTACTAGTGCTCGAACGCCCTAAACATCTATTGCAATGCTCTGTTACTAGTTCAAATAGTTTCTACTATGAAGTTCATTTTATTCAGTTAAGTTCAGAGTGAACAGTACTTGCAGCATCTGCCGGAGCGGCCATGGCGCGGCTGATGCGTTTTACATCTAGCACTTTTTGGTGATGTATTTTACATCATCTATTGCAGATGATATTAGGGTCCCACTTCAGATTAACGTTGTCTGTCTTGTCATGCTTTAGCCTCGTCGCCGTACACCTTAGCGAAGCTGCTCCAACGACGAAACCGTCCATCACAGCGGAGCAGTACCCTCGGCGCCGTTTCCAGAGGCCTCGGATCTTCTTCCCCGCCTCCGACAATCACACTAGCATCATCACCATCCTCCACGTCCAACCCAATGATGCTGAGGTCCACAAGGCTATGCCAAAGAGGTTGTACACTCGTCGCATCTCTTTGTTTCTCCATTCCTCTGTTCTTCCAATTCATGTGAGCCAAACACCCAGGTTGACTGAAATCCTATGTTTCCAAATGCTCTGTTTTGCACGTGCATTCCTATCCTATTCCTGTGTTTTTCCTGTCCCTGCGTTTATAGAATCCTCCAATTCTATGGAGCCCTTACAGATTTACTTCATTTTCAGATAGGCGTCAAAGAAAACTCTGTGTGTTATGTCCTGCTCCTGTCGTGCCGTCATCCACCCCACCTGAGGTGCACCATCGACAGAAGCGTTCACTGCAGCAGAGATCCCCCCTGCAGACTTCCTTTCGCCGCCTCAGATCATCTTCCCCATTGCCGGCAGCCACGCCAACTGCATTACCATCATCGACTGAGCAGATGAACCTGAGGACTACATAGTTCCGGAAGAGAGGTCGCAGTCTTTCGTGTTTGCTTACGTTATACATCGGTTATTATTACCTGCTACTTTATCGTTCAATCTTGAGTTTTGAATTGCCCATGGGTCTCATATCGAGCCAGCAACGAATAGTATCTGTCTACTATCTGGTTAATCTGGGGTCTTCTATGTGGTTCATGTTGGGTGGGCAACAAACAATAGATGATCCATTGTCTATCTTTTTAAACTGAAGCTATAATCTACCTGCTATCATTAGTTTTGGATCCATCCACTCGTTTGCTACCATCAGTCTTGATTTTTGCATGCACCCCTTAGGCCTTACAAAATCTAACTATTTTTTTATTATGCATGTCAGATATTGTACACAATCGTACTGAACATGTAGAGAAAAAGAGAAGACCGTTGCGTGCAAATATAATGTCATGCAGTTGCCGCTCCATGGTGGGCGAAGTGCCCCCCACCCCTCCTGCATTTCCAGATTGTATTCCAGAGGAAGATAACTATTCAGATGGAGATTCAGAAGGAGCCGACCACGCCTGTTTACCACCTGAGGTGTTTGCTCTAACCTGGCATGCTGATGTTGGTCATATCATGCATATGGCGCCTTGCATTGCTTACATTATACATCTTATATGTCATCAGCTTAGTTTAGATTTGCTTTGTGTGAATGCCACCTGTTTGGTTTCTATATCATACTCCCACCATTCCTAAATATTTGTGTTTTTAGAGATTTCAACAAGTGACTACATACGGAACAAAATGAGTGAATCTACACTCTAAAATATGTCTATATACATCCGTATGTGGTAGTCCATTTGAAATCTCTAAAAAGACAAATATTTAGGAACGGAGGGGGTATATGGGAATTATGCAATGCCATCTTCTTTAGCCAGGCATCATATACGTGAATCATGCAATGCCATCCTGTTTAGCCAGTCATCGTATATGTGAATTGTATTGTGCCATAATTTTTTCCATAATGTATTCCATTTGTCAACAATGTTTATACATTCATCTACTCTTCCTGTGCATCAGCCATTTGAGTCGGTCATGGGAAAATCTGGAGTGAAAACAAGGTCTTCTGAGCAGTCAGTGCTACCTGTCGATGCAGATTTCTTGCTGGCTACAGATAGCTCCTTAGAGGAGGATTCAGAGAGAGATGAACAGTCGTATTCCCCCCCCCCCCGAGGTGCATGCTCTAACTTGGCTGGGTTATATTGCTCATATCATGCATATGGTGTCTTGCATTGCCATGCCATGTGCTTAGATTAGACATGCTTTGTGTGAATGCCTCCTGTTTGCTTTCTATATCAGATATGTGAATTATGCAATGCCATGTTTTTCAGCCAGTTATCATATATGTGAATTATGCACCGCCATGGAGCCAGGCATCATATATGTGAATTATCTCATGCCATCTTTTTTTTCATCACGTATTCCATTTGTCGACAATCTGTGTATATTGAACTACTCTTCATGTGTATCAGCCATTTGAGCCGGTTATGGAAAAATCTGGAGTGAAAACAAGGTCTTCAGAGCAGGCAATGGTACCTGTTGAAGCATATATCTCGATGGTTACAGGGAGCTCCTCAGAGGAGGATTCAGAGACAGATGACCAGTCCTATATCCCACCTGAGGTGTATGCTCTAAGTTGCAATGTTTATATTTCTCATATGATGCATATGGTGTCTTGCATTGCTTAGTTTAGACATCATATGCACAATATTGAATTCTATCTACTTAGTTTAGAGATCATACATGCGAGTGCCAGCTGCTTAGTATATGAATCAATTATGTCAATTATATCATGCCATCCTGTATACTTAGACAACATGTATGTGAATTATTTCATCCCAACCTATTTTAGAAAGACATCATATAGTTTTGTCATGTCATCCTGTTTAGGTACTCATCATATGTTGAATTATGCCATTATATCCTGTTAAGTTATCCATCTTATATCTGAAACTGTGTCATGCTATCTTGTTTAGTTAGGCATCATATATGTGAAATTGTGTCATGCTGTCCTGTTTGGTTAGACAACATATATGTGAATTACCACATCTGTCTATCATACAATGTCTGGACGTTCAATTTCTTTTCTTGTTTATCAGCCATTTGAATTGGAGGGGGTGATGGCAGTATCTAAGGGAGCAAAAACCCGTTCTTCACAAAAGACAGTGCTACCCGTCGATGCAGATAGAACCATGGTTGTACTGGCCCACAAACTAGCCCCAGCACACATAATCGAGACTCTTCCAGATTGCACACTTACACCGTTGGGCAGAGAACCAGCTACAACCCATCTAACCGCAACCCCAGCGGATAGTAACCCACTTATAGTTGACAAAGCACCATGTCCACCACAGAGTACCCCCACACGAGCAGTTTGTAAAGCTACTGCAGTGCCCAAAGCATGAAGACCACCACAGCTAACCCAAACTCCACGTTTAAAGCAGAAGAGCAACTGTTCTCAGGTCAGATTCCGTAGCTATAGTCCATACTCATTTGCTGTTGCATCACTGCATTTACTCATACCAACTACTTTCGAATTTGAAGGATCCAATTGAAACTCCAATGGCGCAACAGGTATGTTTTAAACCTATTTCTTTAACTGGATTGCTGTTCTAACTTCTTGCTCTATGTTGATTTCAGTTTAAGTTGTATAAATAGTTATCTTCTCATGTGATGCACATTACAAGTGCTGCCAATGCTGTGTAGTTTCTCACACTTATATTCTGTCTATGCTGTTGTGTCTTAAAAATATATGAGTTGAACTGTGTCTCTATCTTGATTAGGGAACATAAACTAGAATGATATGGACAATACAGTGACCATAGTACATAGATATATGTTTGTTTCATGTTGTTATCCTGTCCACCTTACTACTGAACCGGTTTACCAAAATGAGTTTCATATACTACAAGCTAAACCTGTGATGTGTCTGCTTGTTTCTCTTGTAGTATGCAAACAGAATATTGGAGAAGAGCACCCCACTATGCAATGGTAGAGAAAGTAATGCAGATAAGGTTCAAGATAGTGAGACAACCCTGTTGGTCTCCAAGAAAGGTGATAAAAACGATCTTGTAGACAGTGAGAAAGCCCCACAGTCCTACGTTGATGTAGTGTTCGAGTTACTGGCCAGTGCCGCTGGCACAAGCTCTTCGAACTCGCTGCCTGAATCACTTCGGCTTCTTCAGTCTCAGCTACAAGCTGAAAGGCATCAGTCAGCTGTGCTGCGGCAAGAAGCCGAAGGACTGAGGAAGTCCCTGCAGAATTCAGATGCGTACTTTCTTGTGCAACAGCAAGCGCTGGAGGATTTAAGCGCCAAACAAGAGAAAGTTAATAAGCTTGCTAAGCATCTTGCCAGCATTATGGGTACCTAGGATATTGTTTCTTGAACTCTTCTGAAGTGGTTTCAGTTCTGGACTTGTTTTGCTGCGGCGTTTATATGCTGCTTTGTTCCCTATATTTGCACTGGTGGCAAACTTTGATGCCCAGTGGATGTAATATGTGTAATAGCCGTGATAGCCTAGCATAAGTTGCTTGCTTATTTATTTCCTTGTTGTCTTGTTTATTTGTTTGCTTGTAGTCGGTGCAGTTCTTTTTTTGCGGTTTGCTAGTGGCTGCAATAACCTATTTTTTAAAATTAGGCCACAATAACCATGGGCTAATATTTACTGTAGTGACACTGGGCCTCCTACGGGCCGTAGAAACAGTGGGCCTTCTATGGGCCATAGAAACAATAGGCCTTCTACGGGCCGTAGAAACAATGGGCCTTCTACGGGCCATATCATCAATGGGCCTTATATGGGCCGTATGATCGATTGGCCAAACATGGGCCAATAACAGGCCGCATTATGGCCATAAACGGGCTAGAGTTGGAATTGTCTGTTCATGGGACAACCATAACGGGCCATCATTAATAGGCTGTATTTGATGACGCTATGAAAACGGCCTAACGTATTAACGGACCACAAACGGGCCGACTGTAACCACGGGCTGAATTTGGCCCACAAGCAGAAAATGACAGTAACGGGCCGTAAGTAAACGAATGCTGGAAATGAGCCCAAGAATAAATGGGCTCTGAGAAGGCCGAAAGATAACATGGGCTGGAAACGGCCCAATGGAATAACGGACCGTTAATGGGTATAAAGTGATACACTGTTCATTACGGGCCAGTTTCACCACGGGCCGTTAATGGGTGTAAAGTGATACACTGTTCATTACGGGCCAGTTTCACCACGGGCCGTTAATAGGCCAAGAGTTACATAGGGCCTCATATGGGCCAAAAGACGTCATGGGCCATACATGGGCCAGAAGTGAAAACGGGCTGGAATCATATTGGATGGCCCAGATGACGCTACTGGGCCTAATTCGGATAGGGCGTAACGGGCCTTGGGTTAGCGGGTTGTAAATGGGCTATATGCGAGAAGGCCGTTAACAGGCTTTCCATGGGCCGGCCCGCCATCTTTTGACCAAGTCAAACGGGCCGGCCTTTTCACAGGAATGGGCCTCTGTTGGGCCGTGCCACGTGTCGACGTATCATAGGCGCCTTCTATCCAATGAGTGGATGACATCTGTCCCAACGATGATCCGACATGTGTTTCCTCCAGCCAATGATGATTTTACACGTGGAAAATCCCCATTGGTCGGGGTTGTTAACGGGTTATCGGATCCAAAACCCGACCCGATAGCTTAACGGCGTTCCGTTACGGTGGATGCCACGTGTCGGTCACCCTTGGCGAAAGCACTTCTATGACGCGCGATTTATTGTCATGGAAGTGCACACTTCCGTGATGATAATTTTGGTAATGTCATGGAACACTTCTACGACAGCACAGGTATGACTATCTTGATTCTATCAAGATCTATAGAGATAGATCGAGACGCCTCATTGGTCTTTCACAGAGTACATACCTTGACAAGATATTGAAGAAGTTCAATATGGATCAGTCCAAGAAGGGGTTCTTGCCTGTATTGCAAGGTGTGCAATTGAGCACGGCTCAATGCCCGACCACGACAGAAGATATAGAAAAGATGAGTGTCATCCCCTATGCCTCGGCCATAGGTTCTATTATGTATGCCATGCTGTGTACCAGACCTGATGTAAACCTTGCCGTAAGTTTGGTAGGAAGGTACCAAAGTAATCCCGGCATGGAACACTGGACAGCGGTCAAGAATATCCTGAAGTACCTAAAGAGGACTAAGGATATGTTTCTCGTTTATGGATGTGACAAAGAGCTCGTCGTAAAGGGTTACGTCGACGCTAGCTTCGACACAGATCTGGATGACTCGAAGTCACAAACCGGATACGTGTATATTTTGAATGGAGGAGCAGTAAGCTGGTGCAGTTGCAAGAAAAGCGTCGTGGCGGGATCTACATGTGAAGCGGATTACATGGCAGCCTCGGAGGCAGCACAGGAAGCAGTCTGGATGAAGGAGTTCATTACCGACCTAGGGGTGATTCCCAATGCGTCGGGCCCGATGACTCTCTTCTGTGACAACACTGGAGCTATTGCCCTTGCGAAGGAGCCCAGGTTTCATAGGAAGACCAGGCATATCAAGCGTCGCTTCAACTCCATTCGTGAAAGTGTTCAAAATGGAGACATAGATATTTGTAAAGTACATACGGACCTGAATGTAGAAGATCCGTTGACTAAACCTCTCCATAGGGCAAAACATGATCAACACCAGGACGCAATGGGTGTTCGATTCATCACAATGTAACTAGATTATTGACTCTAGTGCAAGTGGGAGACTGTTGGAAATATGCCCTAGAGGCAATAATAAATGGTTATTATTATATTTGTTTGTTCATGATAATTGTCTATTGTTCATGCTATAATTGTGTTATCAGGAAATCGTAATACATGTGTGAATACATAGACCACAACGTGTCCCTAGTAAGCCTCTAGTTGACTAGCTCGTTGATCAACAGATAGTCATGGTTTCCTGACTATGGACATTGGATGTCATTGATAACGGGATCACATCATTAGGAGAATGATGTGATGGACAAGACCCAATCCTAAGCTTAGCTCAAAGATCGTGTAGTTCGTTTGCTAGAGCTTTTCCAATGTCAAGTATCTTCTCCTTAGACCATGAGATCATGCAACTCCCGGATACCGTAGGAGTACTTTGGGTGTGCCAAACATCACAACGTAACTGGGTGACTATAAAGGTACACTACGGGTATCTCCGAAAGTATCTGTTGGGTTGGCGCGGATCGAGACTGGGATTTGTCACTCCGTATGACGGAGAGGTATCTCTGGGCCCACTCGGTAATGCATCATCATAATGAGCTCAATGTGACTAAGGCGTTAGTCACGGGATCATGCATTGCGGTACGAGTAAAGAGACTTGCCGGTAACGAGATTGAACAAGGTATTGGGATACCGACGATCGAATCTCGGGCAAGTAACATACCGATTGACAAAGGGTATTGCATACGGGATTGATTGAATCCTCGACATCGTGGTTCATCCGATGAGATCATCGTGGAACATGTGCGAGCCAACATGGGTATCCAGATCCCGCTGTTGGTTATTGACCGGAGAGGCGTCTCGGTCATGTCTGCATGTCTCCCGAACCCGTAGGGTCTACACACTTAAGGTTCGGTGACGCTAGGGTTGTAGAGATATGAGTATGCGGAAACCCAAAAGTTGTTCGCAGTCCCGGATGAGATCCCAGACGTCACGAGGAGATCCGGAATGGTCCGGAGGTGAAGAATTATATATAGGAAGTCCAGTTTCGGCCACCGGGAAAGTTTCGGGGGTTATCGGTATTGTACTGGGACCACCGGAAGGGTCCCGGAGGTCCACCGGGTGGGGCCACCTGTCCCAGAGGGCCCCATGGGCTGAAGTGGGAAGGGAACCAGCCCTTAGTGGGCTGGGGCGCCCCCCATGG
>NC_057799.1:536179072-536226186 GCF_018294505.1 Triticum aestivum
CCCCCCTCCCAGGGGGCCTATATAAAGGGGGGAGGGAAGCAACATTACAGCCTTGGGCGCCTCCCTCCTCCCCTGCTACACCTCTCCCTCTCGCAGATGCTTGGCGAAGCCCTGCCGAGATCCCGCTACATCCACCACCACGCCGTCGTGCTGCTGGATCTCCATCAACCTCTCCTTCCCCCTTGCTGGATCAAGAAGGAGGAGACGTCGCTGCACCGTACGTGTGTTGAACGCGGAGGTGCCGTCCGTTCGGCACTCGGTCATCGGTGATTTGAATCACGGCGAGTACGACTCCGTCAACAACGTTCATTGGAACGCTTCCGCTCGCGATCTACAAGGGTATGTAGATGCACTCCTTTCCCTTCGTTGCTAGTATACTCCATAGATGGATCTTGGTGAGCGTAGGAAAATTTAAAATTCTGCTACGATCCCCAACAGTGGCATCATGAGCCAGGCCTATGCGTAGTTACTATGCACGAGTAGAACACAAAGTAGTTGTGGATGTTGATGTTGCCAATTCTTCTTGCCGCTACTAGTCTTATCTTGTTTCGGCGGTATTGTGGGATGAAGCGGCCCGGACCGACCTTACACGTACGCTTACGTGAGACAGGTTCCACCGACTGACATGCACTAGTTGCATAAGGTGGCTAGCGGGTGTCTGTCTCTCCTACTTTAGTCGGAACGGATTCGATGAAAAGGGTCCTTATGAAGGGTAAATAGAAATTGGCAAATCACGTTGTGGTCATACGTAGGTAAGAAACGTTCTTGCTAGAAACCTACAAGCCACGTAAAAACTTGCAACAAGAATTAGAGGACGTCTAACTTGTTTTTGCAGCATGTGCTATGTGATGTGATATGGCCAGAAGATGTGATGAATGATATATGTGATGTATGACATTGATCATATTCTTGTAATAGGAATCACGACTTGCATGTCGATGAGTATGACAACCGGCAGGAGCCATAGGAGTTGTCTTTATTATTTTGTATGACCTGCATGTCATTGAATAACGCCATGTAAATTACTTTACTTTGTTGCTAAACGCGTTAGCCATAGAAGTAGAAGTAATCGTTGGCGTGACAACTTCATGAAGACACAATGATGGAGATCATGATGATGGAGATCATGGTGTCATGCCGGTGACGACGATGATCATGGTGCCCCGAAGATGGAGTTCAAAGGAGAAAAATGATATTGGCCATATCATGTCACTATTTGATTGCATGTGATGTTTATCATGTTTTTGCATCTTATTTGCTTAGAACGACGGTAGTAAGTAAGATGATCCCTTATGATAATTTCAGGAAAGTGTTCACCCTAACTGTGCACCGTTGCGAAGGTTCGTTGTTTCGAAGCACCACGTGATGATCGGGTGTGATAGATTCTAATGTTCGCATACAACGGGTGTTGACGAGCCTAGCATGTACAGACATGGCCTCGGAACACACACAATACACTTAGGTTAACTTGACGAGCCTAGCATGTACAGACATGGCCTCGGAACACGGAGGACCGAAAGGTCGAGCATGAGTCGTATAGAAGATACGATCAACATGGAGATGTTCACCGATCTTGACTAGTCTGTCTCACGTGATGATCGGACACGGCCTAGTTAACTCGGATCATGTTTCACTTAGATGACTAGAGGGATGTCTATCTAAGTGGGAGTTCATTGAATAATTTGATTATATGAACTTAATTATCATGAACTTAGTCTAAAATCTTTACACTATGTCTTGTAGATCAAATGGCCCACGTTGTCCTCAACTTCAACGCGTTCCTAGAGAAAACCAAGCTGAAAGATGATGGCAGTAACTATACGGACTGGGTCCGGAACCTGAGGATCATCCTCATAGCTGCCAAGAAAGATTATGTCCTAGAAGCACCGCTAGGTGAAGCACCAATCCCTTAGAACCAAGACTTTATGAACACTTGGCAATCACATGCTGATGATTACTCCCTCGTTCAGTGCGGCATGCTTTACAGCTTAGAACCGGGTCTCCAAAAGCGTTTTCAGAAACATGGAGCATATGAGATGTTTGAGGAGCTGAAAATGGTTTTCCAAGCTCATGCCCGGGTCGAGAGATATGAAGTCTCCGACAAGTTCTTCAGCTGTAAAATGGAGGAGAATAGTTCTGTTAGTGAGCACATACTCAGAATGTCTGGGTTGCACAACCGCTTGTCTCAGCTGGGAGTTAATCTCCCAGATGACGCGGTCATTGACAGAATCCTTCAGTCGCTTCCACCAAGCTACAAGAGCTTTGTGATGAACTTCAATATGCAAGGGATGGAAAAGACCATTCCTGAGGTATATTCGATGCTGAAATCAGCGGAGGTGGAGATCAGAAAAAACATCAAGTGTTGATGGTGAATAAAACCACTAAGTTCAAGACGGGCAAGGGTAAGAAGAACTTTAAGAAGGACGGCAAGGGAGTTGCCGCGCCCGGTAAGCCAGTTGCCGGGAAGAAGTCAAGGAATGGACCCAAGCCTGAGACTGAGTGCTTTTATTGCAAGGGAAGTGGTCACTGGAAGCGGAACTGCCCCAAATACTTCGCGGACAAGAAGGCCGGCAACACCAAAGGTATATGTGATATACATGTAATTGATGTGTACCTTACCAGTACTCGTAGTAGCTCCTGGGTATTTGATACCGGTGCGGTTGCTCATATTTGTAACTCAAAACAGGAACTGCGGAATAAACGGAGACTGGCAAAGGACGAGGTGACGATGCGCGTCGGGAATGGTTCCAAGGTCGATGTGATCGCCGTCGGCACGCTACCTCTGCATCTACCTACGGGATTAGTTTTAAACCTCAATAATTGTTATTTAGTACCAGCTTTGAGCATGAACATTGTATCTGGATCTCGTTTAATTCGAGATGGCTACTCATTTAAATCCAAGAATAATGGTTGTTCTATTTATTTGAGAGATATGTTTTATGGTCATGCCCCGCTGGTCAATGGTTTATTCTTGATGAATCTCGAACGTGATGTTACACATATTCATAGTGTGAATACCAAAAGATGTAAAGTTGATAACGATAGTCCCACATACTTGTGGCACTGCCACCTTGGTCACATTGGTGTCAAGCGCACGAAGAAGCTCCATGCAGATGGACTTTTGGAGTCTCTTGATTACGAATCATTTGACACGTGCGAACCATGCCTCATGGGTAAGATGACCAAGACTCCATTCTCCGGAACAATGGAGCGAGCAACCAACTTATTGGAAATCATACATACCGATGTGTGCGGTCCAATGAGTGTTGAGGCTCGCGGAGGATATCGTTATGTTCTCACTCTCACTGATGACTTAAGTAGATATGGGTATGTCTACTTAATGAAACACAAGTCTGAAACCTTTGAAAAGTTCAAGGAATTTCAGAGTGAGGTTGAAAATCAACGTGACAGAAAAATAAAATTCTTACGATCAGATCGTGGTGGAGAATATTTAAGTCACGAATTTGGTACACACTTAAGGAAATGTGGAATAGTTTCACAACTCACGCCGCCTGGAACACCTCAGAGAAATGGTGTGTCCGAATGTCGTAATCGCACTCTATTGGATATGGTGCGATCTATGATGTCTCTTACCGATTTACCGCTCTCATTTTGGGGCTATGCTTTAGAGACTGCCGCATTCACTTTAAATAGGGCTCCGTCGAAATCCGTTGAGACGACACCGTATGAATTATGGTTTGGGAAGAAACCTAAGCTGTCGTTTCTAAAAGTTTGGGGATGCGATGCTTATGTCAAGAAACTTCAACCTGAAAAGCTCGAACCCAAGTCGGAGAAATGCGTCTTCATAGGATACCCTAAGGAAACTATTGGGTATACCTTCTACCTCAGATCCGAAGGCAAGATCTTCGTTGCCAAGAACAGGTCCTTTCTGGAGAAGGAGTTTCTCTCGAAAGAATTGAGTGGGAGGAAAGTGGAACTTGATGAGGTGATAGTCACCCCTTCCGTGCCGGAAAGTAGCGCAGCGCGGGAAGATGTTCATTTGGTGCCTACACCGACTGGGGAGGAAGTTAATGATGATGATCATGAAGCTTCGGATCAAGTTCCCACTGAACTTCGTAGGTCCACAAGGACACGTTCCGCACCAGAGTGGTACGGCAACCCTGTCCTGGAAATCATGTTGTTAGACAACGGTGAACCTTCGAACTATGAAGAAGCGATGGCGGGCCCGGATTCCGACAAATGGCTAGAAGCCATGAAATCCGAGATAGGATCCATGTATGAAAACGAAGTATGGACTTTGACTGACTTGCCCGATGATTGGCGAGCCATAGAAAATAAATGGATCTTTAAGAAGAAGACAGACGCGGATGGTAATGTGACCATCTATAAGGCTCGACTTGTCGCTAAGGGTTATCGACAAGTTCAAGGGGTTGACTACGATGAGACTTTCTCACCCGTAGCAAAGCTGAAGTCCGTCCGAATCATGTTAGCAATTGCCGCATACTATGATTATGAGATATGGCAGATGGACGTCAAAACGGCATTCCTTAACGGCTTCCTTAAGGAAGAGTTGTATATGATGCAGCCGGAAGGTTTTGTCGATCCTAAGAATGCTAACAAAGTATGCAAGCTCCAGCGCTCAATCTATGGGCTGGTGCAAGCATCTCAGAGTTGGAACATTCGCTTTGATGAGATGGTCAAAGCGTTTGGGTTTACACAGACTTATGGAGAAGCCTGTGTTTACAAGAAAGTGAGTGGGAGCTCTGTAGCATTTCTCTTATTATATGTGGATGACATATTATTGATGGGAAATGATATAGAATTCTTGGAAAGTATAAAGGCCTATTTGAATAAGTGTTTTTCAATGAAGGACCTTGGAGAAGCTGCTTATATATTAGGCATCAAGATCTATAGAGATAGATCGAGACGCCTCATTGGTCTTTCACAGAGTACATACCTTGACAAGATATTGAAGAAGTTCAATATGGATCAGTCCAAGAAGGGGTTCTTGCCTGTATTGCAAGGTGTGCAATTGAGCACGGCTCAATGCCCGACCACGGCAGAAGATATAGAAAAGATGAGTGTCATCCCCTATGCCTCGGCCATAGGGTCTATTATGTATGCCATGCTGTGTACCAGACCTGATGTAAACCTTGCCGTAAGTTTGGTAGGAAGGTACCAAAGTAATCCCGGCATGGAACACTGGACAGCGGTCAAGAATATCCTGAAGTACCTAAAGAGGACTAAGGATATGTTTCTCGTTTATGGAGGTGACGAAGAGCTCGTCGTAAAGGGTTACGTCGACGCTAGCTTCGACACATATCTGGATGACTCGAAGTCACAAACCGGATACATGTATATTTTGAATGGAGGAGCAGTAAGCTGGTGCAGTTGCAAGCAAAGCGTCGTGGCGGGATCTACATGTGAAGCGGAGTACATGGCAGCCTCGGAGGCAGCACAGGAAGCAGTCTGGATGAAGGAGTTCATTACCGACCTAGGGGTGATTCCCAATGCGTGGGGCCCGATGACTCTCTTCTGTGACAACACTGGAGCTATTGCCCTTGCAAAGTAGCCCAGGTTTCACAGGAAGACCAGGCATATCAAGCGTCGCTTCAACTCCATTCGTGAAAGTGTTCAAAATGGAGACATAGATATTTGTAAAGTACATACGGACCTGAATGTAGCAGATCCGTTGACTAAACCTCTCCCTAGGGCAAAACATGATCAACACCAGGACGCAATGGGTGTTCGATTCATCACAATGTAACTAGATTATTGACTCTAATGCAAGTGGGAGACTGTTGGAAATATGCCCTAGAGGCAATAATAAATGGTTATTATTATATTTGTTTGTTCATGATAATTGTCTATTGTTCATGCTATAATTGTGTTATCAGGAAATCGTAATACATGTGTGAATACATAGACCACAACGTGTCCCTAGTAAGCCTCTAGTTGACTAGCTCGTTGATCAACAGATAGTCATGGTTTCCTGACTATGGACATTGGATATCATTGATAACGGGATCACATCATTAGGAGAATGATGTGATGGACAAGACCCAATCCTAAGCTTAGCTCAAAGATCGTGTAGTTCGTTTGCTAGAGCTTTTCCAATGTCAAGTATCTTCTCCTTAGACCATGAGATCATGCAACTCCCGGATACCGTAGGAGTACTTTGGGTGTGCCAAATGTCACAACGTAACTGGGTGACTATAAAGGTACACTACGGGTATCTCCGAAAGTATCTGTTGGGTTGGCACGGATCGAGACTAGGATTTGTCACTCCGTATGACGGAGAGGTATCTCTGGGCCCACTCGGTAATGCATCATCATAATGAGCTCAATGTGACTAAGGCGTTAGTCACGGGATCATGCATTGCGGTACGAGTAAAGAGACTTGCCAGTAACGAGATTGAACAAGGTATTGGGATACCGACGATCGAATCTCGGGCAAGTAACATACCGATTGACAAAGGGAATTGCATACGGGATTGATTGAATCCTCGACATTGTGGTTCATCTGATGAGATCATCGTGGAACATGTGGGAGCCAACATGGGTATCCAGATCCCGCTGTTGGTTATTGACCGGAGAGGCGTCTCGGTCATGTCTGCATGTCTCCCGAACCCGTAGGGTCTACACACTTAAGGTTCGGTGACGCTAGGGTTGTAGAGATATGAGTATGCGGAAACCCGAAAGTTGTTCGGAGTCCCGGATGAGATCCCGGACGTCACGAGGAGTTCCAGAATGGTCCGGAGGTGAAGAATTATATATAGGAAGTCCAGTTTCGGCCACCGGGAAAGTTTCGAGGGTTATCGGTATTGTACTGGGACCACCGGAAGGGTCCCGGAGGTCCACCGGGTGGGGCCACCTGTCCCAGAGGGCCCCATGGGCTGAAGTGGGAAGGGAACCAGCCCTTAGTGGGCTGGGGCGCCCCCATGGGCCTCCCCCCTATGCCTAGGGTTGGAAACCCTAGGGTGGGGGGGCGCCCCACTTGACTTGGGGGGTAAGTTACCCCCCTAGCCGCCGCCCCCCCCCCATCTAGATGGGTTCCAGGCCGGCGCCCCCCCCCCCTCCCAGGGGGCCTATATAAAGGGGGGAGGGCAGCAACATTACAGCCTTGGGCGCCTCCCTCCTCCCCTGCTACACCTCTCCCTCTCGCAGATGCTTGGCGAAGCCCTGCCGAGATCCCGCTACATCCACCACCACGCCGTCGTGCTGCTGGATCTCCATCAACCTCTCCTTCCCCCTTGCTGGATCAAGAAGGAGGAGACGTCGCTGCACCGTACGTGTGTTGAACGCGGAGGTGCCATCCGTTCGGCACTCGGTCATCGGTGATTTGAATCACGACGAGTATGACTCCGTCAACAACGTTCATTGGAACGCTTCCGCTCGCGATCTACAAGGGTATGTAGATGCACTCCTTTCCCTTCATTGCTAGTATACTCCATAGATGGATCTTGGTGAGCGTAGGAAAATTTTAAAATTCTGCTACGATCCCCAAGAAATACCACGTCGTGCCTTCCTGGGACGCATGACCGTGCGAAGAATATACCACACCAGCGTCTCTCAAATAGGCCATTCCATGCCTCACAGAGTAAACAGTGGGTGTTCACATCAGAACCAGTTCCGGTGGGTCTGCCCAATTAAAGAAAGAACCTGACGGTGCCTGTGTGCGCTGAACGCCCGTGCCTCTCCGTCTGATCGATTCGACGGAATCATTCGGAACTTAAACACACGGGAAAGTGACTCTATATTATACGGCAGCATGCCTTTTAGCGCTTCATGCCGGTGCCTGTGACCCTTAACACTGCCACGAACGTCCACGCCATCGTCAGTGCACAAGTCATCGTCCGCGGCTATATTCACTTCACGTCCGTGCTTCTAATAAAAGAAGCGCGACGTAACTCAGTACAGAACCGTGGCTTTTAAAAACAAGGAACTTACGCTTGTAAACAACTCGACTCTCGCATCGGCCACTCACAAAGTAAACAGCTAGCGTTAACATCTAAACCCATTATGTTTTCTTTCCATGATAAACATACGAATGTGACTATGCGACAGACGAAACCATGCCCCCATGGGATTCATCTGCGTACGTGCCTATTTTTCTCAATGAGTCAACGGAATCATTTTGAACACAAATACAGGCGAACGTGACTCTATATAAAACCACACCATGAATCTGTGGGATGCAAGCCCGTGTCTGTGACCCGAAACACTACAGCACAGAAAATTCATGAACGTACACGCCTTCATCAGTACACAAGTCATTACAATACTAGGTTCACAACCGTGGATGCAAAGACTTCACATCCCATGCATCATAAGTAATGGCGCCTAATTACAATGATACTCGAAACCAAAAAACATTTTTGTTAACAAGGTAGCTGACAGCAAAATTTCACAAAACAAGGTAAGAAACTCCACTCCACTGCTTAACAACACCAGACGCACACAACAGCCAGGGACGCTGCTGTATACCTAGTCCCCACCGACCTTGTTGCTGGTTTGCTCCTGGCGCAGTTCATCAATCTCCTTCTTCAGCGCCTTCATATTCTCGTCATGTCGCTTCACAGCTGCGGTCGATTCCTGCAACGACCGGATGTGCTCTTCAAGGAGATTTCTCGTCTCAGCCGTAATTTCTACGATCCTGGCATTCGCCTTCTCCAAATCTTCCTTCGTTTCCTCGCAAAGCTTCTTCCACGCGTAGGTGATCTCCAGCAGCTGCTCGTACGTTTTGTCAGCCTTTGGAATTGAAACCAAAGTATTCATCTCATCGACCAGGTTATTGAGAGTAACTAACAAGGACCTCACAGCACTTGTCGTCGCCGCCCTGCTCACCATTCCCTTCTCTCTCGAGCCACAGCTGCTCCCCAATACTGCAACAGGGGACTTCTGTTCAAGACCATGACGCAGACTAACCCTACCTCCAACTGACAGTAAATCAGTATCAGCAAGACACACCCGCATCAAATTAGGAGTCAGCTGACCACAATAAATCATGTTTCACAAACTAAATCAAAGCAGCCGAAAGAAAGAAAAAACGAATGAAGGAGAAGCAGAAACAGGGTGAACTTACAGACGAGGAACCCTCGCGAGCCGAGATCTCCTCCCGCGACAGGGCACGGCGGTCCGGAGTAGTCTCCTTCTGCCCAGCCATGGCGGAGATGGTCAGTGAATAGTGATGAGCAAGAGGAATGGAAGGCCTGGCGGCGGACGAAGGGAGGAGTAGAATGTGGCTAGGGTTTCGAGACTCCGTCCGTCCGCCTTAAATAGCCGGAGCTTGGCCTCGGGCGACGAGCCAGAGCAGCGTCACCGGAGGAGACGCCCGTCGGGCCATTAGGTTTCTGCAGCGGCGCCACGTGGCGTTCACTCCCGAATACGAAGAGACGCCCGTCGAACCGTTGGGTTTCCGTGATAAATGCACAAATATGACTCTTGGTAAAGCATAACCATACCTCTCCGCGCTGCACGGATGTGCCTGCCGTTGCGAATGGTTCAAAGGAATCATTTGGAACACGAAAACAACATAACGTGACTCTTCACCATACCACACTGTGACTTCCTGGGACACACCAACGTGCAAAGAATACACCACAGCAGCTTCTCTTGAACAAGCCATTCCGTGCCTCACCGAGTAAACAGTGAGTGTTCACATCTGAACCCTTTCCGCTGGGTTTCCGCAATTAAAGAAACGAACGTGACTGTGGGTAAGACCAGACGGTGCCTTTCCGCTGGGTTTCCATCTGATCGAGTCAACGGAATTATTCGGAACACAAACACAGACGAGCGTGACTCTATATAATACCACACCATGCCCGTGCCTCTCCCATCTAATCGAGTCCACGCCTCTATCGAGTAATATACGAAACATCAACAAAGAAGCGTGAGTGTGCTTTTGAAAACAAGGAAACAAGCTTTTAAAAACAACGTCTCTCACATAGGCCATTCGGTGCCTCGCAGATTCAACAGTAAGTGTTGGCGTCTCAACCCATTCCGCTGGGCTAAAGAAACGAACGTGACTGTGCGTAATCCAAAGCTATGCCTCTGTGGGCTCACCGGTCGTGCCTCTCCTTCTGATCGAGTCGACGGAAGCACTCGGAACAGAAACACAGGGGAGCGTGACTATATATTATATGGCACCATGCCTCTTAGCGCTTCACGCCCGTGCCTGTGACCCTTAACAGTATCACGAACGTCCACGCCATTGTCAGTACACAACTCATGTCACTGGCTGGTACAGAACCGCGGTTGTATTCACTTCACCCCCGTGCTTCTAATAAAAGAAGCGCGACGCAACTCAGTACAGAACCGTGGCTTTTAAAAACAAGGAACTTATGCTTTTAAGCAACTCGACTCTTGAATCGGCCACTCACAAAGAAACATCTAAACCGATTCAGCTTTCTTTCCATGAAACGTACGAACGTGACTATGCGAAAGACGAAACCATGCCCCCATGGGATTCATCTGCGTGCGTGCCTATTTTTCTGAACGAGTCAATGGAATCATTTCGAACACAAATACAGGCAAACGTGACTCTACATAAAACCACACCATGAATTTGTGGGGTGCAAGCCCGTGTCCGTGGCTGATACGTCTCCAACGTATCTATAATTTTTGATTGCTCCATGCTATATTATCTTCTATTTTGGACATTATTGGACTTTATTATATACTTTTATATTATTTTTGGGACTAACCTATTAACCGGAGGCCCAGCCCAGTATTGTTGTTTTTTGCCTATTTCAGAGTTTCATAGAAAAAGAATATCAAACGGAGTCCAAACGGAATGGAACCTTCGGGAACGTGATTTTCGGAACGAACATGATCCAGAGGACTTGGACCCTACGTCAAGAAAGCTACCAGGAAGCCACGAGGTAGGGGGGTGCGCCTACCCCCCTGGGCGCGCCCTCCACCCTCGTGGGCCCCACGTTGCTCCACCGACGTACTCCTTCCTCCTATATATACCTACATACCCCCAAACGATCAGAGACGCAGCCAAAAACCTAATTCCACTGCCGCAACCTTCTGTACCCGTGAAATCCCATATTGGGGCCTGTTCCAGAGCTCCGCCGGAGGGGGCCTCGATCATGGAGGGCTTCTACATCAACACCATAGCCTCTCCGATGAAGTGTGAGTAGTTTACCTCAGACCTTCGGGTCCATAGTTATTAGCTAGATGGCTTCTTCTCTCTTTTTGGATCTCAATACAATGTTCTCCCCCTCTCTTGTGGAGATCTATTTGATGTAATCTTCTTTTGCGGTGTGTTTGTTGAGACCGATGAATTGTGGGTTTATGATCAAGTTTATCTATGAACAATATTTGAATCTTCTGAATTGTTTTATGTATGATTGGTTATCTTTGCAAGTCTCTTCGAATTATCAATTTGGTTTGGCCTACTAGATTGATCTTTCTTGCAATGGGAGAAGTGCTTAGCTTTGGGTTCAATCTTGCGGTGTCCTTTCCCAGTGACAGTAGGGGCGACAAGGCACGTATTGTATTGTTGCCATCGAGGATAACAAGATGGGGTTTATATCATATTGCATGAGTTTATCCCTGTACATCATGTCATCTTGCTTAAAGCGTTACTTTGTTCTTATGAACTTAATACTCTAGATGCATGCTGGATAGCGGTCGATGTGTGGAGTAATAGTAGTAGATGCAGCCAGGAGTCGGTCTACTTGTTTCGGACGTGATGCCTATATACATGATCATGCCTAGATATTCTCATAACTATGCTCAATTCTGTCAATTGCTCAACAGTAATTTGTTCACCCACCGTAAATATTTATGCTCTCGAGAGAAGCCACTAGTGAAACCTATGGCCCTGGGGTCTATTTTCCATCATATTAATCTTCCAACACTTAGCTATTTTCGTTGCCTTTTATTTTACTTTGCATCTTTATCACAAAAATACCAAAAATATTATCTTATCATATCTATCAGATCTCACTCTCGTAAGTTACCGTGTAGGGATTGACAACCCCTTATCGCGTTGGTTGCGAGGATTTATTTGTTTGTGTAGGTGCGAGGGACTCGTGTGTAGCCTCCTACTAGATTGATACCTTGGTTCTCAAAAACTGAGGGAAATACTTACGCTACTTTGCTGCATCACCCTTTCCTCTTCAAGGGAAAATCAATGCAGTGCTCAAGAGGTAGCAAGAAGGATTTCTGGCGCCGTTGCCGGGGAGGTCTACGCAAAAGTCAACATACCAAGTACCCATCACAAACCCTTATCTCCCGCATTACATTATTCACCATTTGCCTCTCGTTTTCCTCTCCCCCACTTCACCCTTGCCGTTTTATTTGCCCTCTCTTTTTCGTTCTCCTCTTTTTCGCTTGCTTCTTGTTTGCTCGTGTGTTGGATTGCTTGCTTGTCACGATGGCTCAAGATAATACAAAATTGTGTGACTTTACCAATACCAACAATAATGATTTCCTTAGCACTCTGATTGGTCCTCTTACCCATACTGAATCTTGTGAAATCAATGCTGCTTTGTTGAATCTTGTCATGAAAGATCAATTCGCCGGCCTTCCTAGTGAAGATGCCGCTACTCAGCTAAATAGCTTCGTTGATTTGTGTGATGTGCAAAAGAAGAAAGATGTTGACAATGATATTGTTAAATTGAAGCTATTTCCTTTTTCGCTTAGAGATCATGCTAAAGCTTGGTTTTCGTCTTTGCCTAAAAATAGTATTGATTCTTGGAATAAGTGCAAAGATGCTTTTATCTCTAAGTATTTTCCTCCCGCTAAGATTATCTCTCTTAGAAACGATATTATGAATTTTAAGCAACTTGATCATGAGCATGTTGCACAAGCTTGGGAGAGGATGAAATTAATGATACGTAATTGCCCCACGCATGGTTTGAATTTGTGGATGATTATACAAAAAAATTATGCCGGATTGAATTTTGTTTCTAGAAATCTTTTAGATTCGGCCACGGGAGGCACTTTTATGGAAATCACTTTAGGAGAAGCTACTAAACTCCTAGATGATATTATGCTTAATTATTCTCAATGGCACACTGAAAGATCTACTAGTAAAAAGGTGCATGCAATAGAAGAAATTAATGTTTTGAGTGGAAAGATGGATGAACTTATGAAATTATTTGCAACTAAGAGTGTTTCCTCTGATCCCAATGATATGCCTTTGTCTACTTTGATTAAGAATAATAATGGATCTTTGGATGTAAATTTTGTTGGTAGGAATAATTTTGGTAACAACGCGTATAGAGGAAACTTTAATCCTAGGCCTTATCCTAGTAATTCCTCTAATAATTATGGTAATTCCTACAACAATTCTTATGGAAATTTTAATAAGATACCCTCTGAATTTGAGACTAGTGTTAAGGAATTTATGAATTCGCAAAAGAATTTCAATGCTTTGCTTGAAGAAAAATTGCTTAAAGTTGATGAATTGGCTAGGAACGTTGATAGAATTTCTCTTGATGTTGATTCTTTGAAACTTAGATCTATTCCACCTAAGCATGATATCAATGAGTCTCTCAAAGCCATGAGAATTTCCATTGATGAGTGCAAAGAAAGAACCGCTAGGATGCGTGCTAAGAAAGATTGCTTTATAAAAGCGTGTTCTTCTAATTTTTATGAAAAAAAAGATGAAGATCTAAAAGTTATTGATGTGTCCCCTATTAAATCTTTGTTTTGCAATATGAATCTTGACAATGATGGGACTGAATATGATCCACCTTTACCTAGAAGGAGTTCCAGAAATTCAGAGTTTTTAGATCTTGATGCTAAAATTGATAAAAGTGGGATTGAAGAGATCAAAACATTAGATATTAATGAACCCACTATCTTGGATTTCATGGAATTTAATTATGATAATTGCTCTTTGATAGATTGTATTTCCTTGTTGCAATCCGTGCTAAATTCTCCTCGTGCTTATAGTCAAAATAAAGCCTTTACCAAACATATCGTTGATGCTTTGATGCAATCTTATGAAGAAAAACTTGAGTTGGAAGTTTCTATCCCTAGAAAACTTTATGATGAGTGGGAACCTACTATTAAAATTAAAATTAATGATCATGAATGCTATGCTTTGTGTGATTTGGGTGCTAGTGTTTCCACGATTCCAAAAACTTTGTGTGATTTGCTAGGTTTTCGTGATTTTGATGATTGCTCTTTAAACTTGCACCTTGCGGATTCCACTATTAAGAAACCTATGGGAAGAATTAATGATGTTCTTATTGTTGCAAATAGGAACTATGTGCCCGTAGTTTTATCGTTCTTGAGATAGATTGCAATCCTTCATGTCCTATTATTCGTGGTAGACCTTTCCTTAGAACGATTGGTGCAATCATTGATATGAAGGAAGGGAATATTCGATTCCAATTTCCATTAAATAAAGGCA
This sequence comes from Triticum aestivum, assembly GCF_018294505.1. Lineage (NCBI taxonomy): Eukaryota > Viridiplantae > Streptophyta > Magnoliopsida > Poales > Poaceae > Triticum > Triticum aestivum. The sequence goes on from NC_057799.1 coordinate 536,193,411, forward strand.
TGGAACACTTCCCTAGGAAGAAAGTAAAATTACCATATGAATCTATTATGAGAGCCACTTATGGATTGCCTACCAAAGATGGCAATACCTAGATCTATCCTTGCTATTATGCCTAGCTAGGGGCGTTAAACGATAGCGCTTGTTGGGAGGCAACCCAATTTTAGTTTTAGTTTTTTTATTATTTTTGCTTCTGTTTAGGAATAAATATTTGTTCTAGCCTCTGGTTAGATATGTTTTTATGTTTTAATTAGTGTTTTTGCCAAGTTAAACCTAGAGGATCTTCTTGGATGATAGTTATTTGACCTTGCAGAAAATTCCAGAAACTTTCTGTTCACGAAAATAATTGTTAAAAATCACCAGAACGTGATAAAATATTGATTCCAATTGCTTCTGATCAATAAACAAATTGTCTAGGTCTTCCTATTTTGGCTGATTTTTTTGGAGTTCCAGAAGTTTGTGTTAGTTACAGATTACTACAGACTGTTCTGTTTTTTACAGATTCTGTTTTTCGTGTGTTGTTTGCTTATTTTGATGAATCTATGGCTAGTAAAAGAGTTTATAAACCATAGAGAAGTTGGAATACAGTAGGTTTAACACCAATATAAATAAATAATGAGTTCATTACAGTACCTTGAAGTGGTCTTTTGTTTTCTTTCGCTAACGGAGCTCACGAGATTTTCTGGTAAGTTTTGTGTTGTGAAGTTTTCAAGTTTTGGGTGAAAATTTTGATGGATTATGGAACAAGGAGTGGAAAGAGCCTAAGATTGGGGATGCCCATGGCACCCCCAAGATAATATAAGGACACATAAAATCCAAAGCTTGGGGATGCCCCGGAAGGCATCCCCTCTTTCGTCTACTTCCATCGGTAACTTTACTTGGAGCTATATTTTTATTCACCACACGATATGTGTTTTGCTTGGAGCGTCTTGTATGATTTGAGTCCTTGCTTTTTAGTTTACCACAATCATCTTTGCTGTACACACCTTTTGAGAGAGACACACATGATTCAGAAATTATTAGAATACTCTATGTGCTTCACTTATATCTTTTGAGTTATATAGTTTTTGCTCTAGTACTTCACTTATATCTTTTAGAGCACGGTGGTGGATTTGTTTTATAGAAACTATTGATATCTCATGCTTCACTTAGATTATTTTGAGAGTCTTAAATAGCATGGTAATTTGCTTAAATAATCATAATATGCTAGGTATTCAAGAATAGTAAAAACTTTCTTATGAGTGTTTTGAATACTAAGAGAAGTTTGATGCTTGATGATTGTTTTGAGACATGGAGGTAGTGATATCAAAGTTGTGCTAGTTGAGTAGTTGTGAATTTGAGAAATACTTGCGTTGAAGTTTGCAAGCCCCGTAGCATGCACGTATGGTAAACGTTATGTAACAAATTTGAAACATGAGGTGTTCTTTGAGTGTCTTCCTTATGAGTGGCGGTCGGGGACGAGCGATGGTCTTTTCCTACCAATCTATCCCCCTAGGAGCATGCACGTAGTGCTTGGTTTTTGATGACTTGTAGATTTTTGCAATAAGTATGTGAGTTCTTTATGACTAATGTTGAGTCCATGGATTATACGCACTCTCACCTTTCCATCATTGCTAGCCTCTTCAGTGCCGTGCATTGCCCTTTCTCACATTGAGAGTTGGTGCAAACTTCGCCGGTGCATCCAAACCCCGTGATATGATACGCTCTTTCACACATAAACCTCCTTATATCTTCCTCAAAACAGCCACCATACCTACCTATTATGGCATTTCCATAGCCATTCCGAGATATATTGCCATGCAACTTTCCACTGTTCCGTTTATCATGACACGTTCATCATTGTCATATTGCTTTGCATGATCATGTAGTTGACATAGTATTTGTGGCAAAGCCACCGTTCATAATTCTTTCATACATGTCACTCTTGGTTCATTGCCTATCCCGGTACACTGCCAGAGGCATTCATATAGATTCATACTTTGTTCTAGTATCGAGTTGTAATCATTGAGTTGTAAATAAATAGAAGTGTGATGATCATCATTTTCTAGAGCATTGTCCCGAGTGAGGAATAAAAAAAGCGAAAGTCCATAAAAAAGAGAAGGCCCAAAAAATGAGAGAAAAAGAGAGAAGGGACAATGTTACTATCCTTTTACCACATTGTGCTTCAAAGTAGCACCATAATCTTCATGATAGAGAGTCTCTTGTTTTTTCATTTTCATATACTAGTGGGAATTTTTCATTATAGAACTTGGCTTGTATATTCCAACAATGGGCCTCCTCAAGTGCCCTAGGTCTTCGTGAGCAAGCAGGTTGGATGCACACCCACTTAGTTTCTTTTGTTGAGCTTTCATATATTTATAGCTCTAGTGTATCCGTTGCATGGCAATCCCTACTCCTTGCATTAACATCAATCGATGGGCATCTCCATAGCTCATTGATTAGCCTCGTTGATGTGAGACTTTCTCCCTTTTTGTCTTCTCCACATAACCCCCATCATTATATTCTATTCCACCCATAGTGCTATATCCATGGCTCACGCTCATGTATTGCGTGAAGGTTGAAATAGTTTGAGATTACTAAAGTATGAAACAATTGCTTGGCTTGTCATCGGGGTTGTGCATGATGAGAGCATTCTTGTGTGACGAAAATGGAGCATGACTAAACTATATGATTTTGTAGGGATGAACTTTCTTTGGCCATGTTATTTTGAGAGGACATAATTGCTTAGTTAGTATGCTTGAAGTATTATTATTTTTCTGTCAATGTTGAACTTTTATCTTGAATCTTTCAGATCTGAATATTCATACCACAATTAAGAAGAATTACATTGAAATTATGCCAAGTAGCATTCCACATCAAAAATTATGTTTTTATCATTTACCTACTCGAGGACGAGCAGGAATTAAGCTTGGGGATGCTTGATACGTCTCCAACGTATCTATAATTTTTGATTGCTCCATGCTATATTATCTTCTGTTTTGGACATTATTGGGCTTTATTATACACTTTTATATTATTTTTCGGACTAACCTATTAACCGGAGGCCCAGCCCAGAATTGCTGTTTTTTGCCTATTTCAGAGTTTCGCAGAAAAAGAATATCAAACGGAGTCCAAACGGAATGAAACCTTCGGGAATGCGATTTTCGGAACGAACATGATCCAGAGGACTTGGACCCTACGTCAAGAAAGCTACCAGGAAGCCACGAGGTAGGGGCGCGCCTACCCCCCTGGGCGTGCCCTCCACCCTCATGGGCCCCATGTTGCTCCACTGACGTACTCCTTCCTCCTATATATACCTACATACCCCCAAACGATCAGAGATGGAGCCAGAAACCTAATTCCACCGCCGCAACCTTCTGTACCCGTGAGGTCCCATCTTGGGGCCTATTCCGGAGCTCCACCGGAGGGGGCATCGATCACGGAGGGCTTCTACATCAACACCATAGCCTCTCCGATGAAGTGTGAGTAGTTTACCTCAAACCTTCGGGTCCATAGTTATTAGCTAGATGGCTTCTTCTCTCTTTTTGGATCTCAATACAATGTTCTCCCCCTCTCTTGTGGAGATCTATTCGGTGTAATCTTCTTTTGCGGTGTGTTTGTTGACACCGATGAATTGTGGGTTTATGATCAAGTTTATCTATGAACAATATTTGAATCTTCTGAATTCTTTTATGTATGATTGGTTATCTTTGCAAGTCTCTTCGAATTATCAGTTTGGTTCGGCCTACTAGATTGATCTTTCTTGCAATGGGAGAAGTGCTTAGCTTTGGGTTCAATCTTGCGGTGTCCTTTCCCAGTGACAGTAGGGGCGGCAAGGCACGTATTGTATTGTTGCCATCGAGGATAACAAGATGGGGTTTATATCATATTGCATGAGTTTATCCCTCTACATCATGTCATCTTGCTTAATGCGTTACTATGTTCTTATGAACTTAATACTCTAGATGCATGCTGGATAGCGGTGGATGTGTGGAGTAATAGTAGTAGATGCAAGCAGGAGTCGGTCTACTTGTTTCGGACGTGATGCCTATATACATGATCATGCCTAGATATTCTCATAACTATGCTCAATTCTGTCAATTGCTCAACAGTAATTTGTTCACCCACCGTAAATATTTATGCTCTCGAGAGAAGCCACTAGTGAAACCTATGGCCCCTGGGTCTATTTTCCATCATATTAATCTTCCAACACTTAGCTTTTTCCGTTGCCTTTTATTTTACTTTGCATCTTTATCACAAAAGTACCAAAAATATTATCTTATCATATCTATCAGATCTCACTCTCGTAAGTGACCGTGTAGGGATTGACAACCCCTTATCGCGTTGGTTGCGAGGATTTATTTGTTTTTGTAGGTGCGAGGGACTCATGTGTAGCATCCTACTGGATTGATACCTTGGTTCTCAAAAATTGAGGGAAATACTTACGCTACTTTGCTACATCACTCTTTCCTCTTCAAGGGAAAACCAACGCAGTGCTCAAGAGATAGCAGTGACCCGAAACACTACAACACACAAAAGCCACGGACGTACACGCCTACATCAGTACGCAAGTCATTACATTTCTAGGTTCACAACCGTGGCTGCAGAGACTTCACGTCCTGTGCATCATAAGTAACGGCGCCAAATTACAATGATACTCGAAACCAAAATACATTTTGTTAACAAAGTACCTAGCTGACAGCGAAATTTCACAAGACAAGGTAACAAACTCCACTCCACTGCTTAACAACACCAGACGCACACAACAGCCAGGGACGCTGCTGTATATCTAGTCCCCACCGACCTTCTTGCTGGTTTGCTCCCAGCGCAGTTCATCAATCTCCTCCTTCAGCGCCTTCATATTCTCGTCACGTCGCTTCACAGATGCGGCCAATTCCTGCAACGACCGGGTGTGCTCTTCAAGGAGATTGCTCCTCACAGCCGTAATTTCTACGATCGTGGCATTGGCCTTCTCCAAATCTTCTCTTGTTTCCTGGTAGAACTACTGCCACTCGTAGGTGACCTCCAGCAACTCCTTGTACGTTCTGTCAACCTTTGCAATTGAAACCAAGGCATTCATCCCATTGACCAGGTTAATGGGAGTAGCTCCAACTGACTGTAAATCAGTATCAGCAAGACACACCCGCATCAAATTAGGAGTCAGCTGACCACAATAATTCATGTTTCACAAACTAAATCAAAGCAGCCGAAAGAAAGAAAAAACGAATGAAGGAGAAGCAGAAACAGGGTGAACTTATAGACGAGGAACCCTCGCGAGCCAGGATCTCCTCCCGCGACAGGGCACGGCAGTCCGGAGTAGTCTCCTTCTGCCCAGCCATGGCGGAGATGGTTAGTGAATAGAGATGAGCAAGAGGAATGGAAGGCCTGGCGGCGGACGAAGGGAGGAGTAGAATGTGTCTAGGGTTTCGAGACTCCGTCCGTCCGCCTTAAATAGCCGGAGCCTGGCCTCGGGCGACGAGCCAGAGCGGCGTCGCCGGAGGAGACGCCCGTCGGACCATTAGGTTTCTGGAGCGGCGCCACGTGGCATTCACTCTCGAGGTACGAAGAGACTCCCATCGAACCGTTGGGTTTCCGCGATAAACGCACAAATGTGACTCTTGGTAAATCATAACCATGCCTCTTCGCGCTGCACGGCTGGCCTGCCGTTCCAAACAGTTCAACAGAATCATTTGGAACACGAAAACAACATAACGTGACTCTTCACAATACCACGCCGTCACTTCCTAGGACCCACCACCGTGCAAAGAATACACCACAGCAGCTTCTCTCAAACAAGCCATTTTGTGCCTCACCGAGTAAACAGTGAGTGTTCACACCTGAACCCTTTCCGCTGGGTTTCCGCAATTAAAGAAACGAACGTGACTGCGGGTAAGACCAAACGGTGCCTTTCCGCTGGGTTTCCATCTGATCGAGTCAACGGAATTATTTGGAACAGAAACACAGACGAGCGTGACTCTATATAATACCACACCAAGCCCGTGCCTCTCCATCTAATCGAGTCCACGCCTTTATCGAGTAATATACGAAACATCAACAAAGAAGCGTGAGTGTGCTTTTGAAAACAAGGAAACAATCTTTTAAAAACAGAGTCAACAGTAAGTGTTGGCGTCTCAACCCATTCCGCTGGGTTAAAGAAACGAACATGACTGTGCGTAATGAAAAGCTATGCCTCTATGGGCTCACCGGTCGTGCCTCTCCTTCTGATCGAGTCTTTATCGAGTAATATACGAAACATTAACAAAGAAGCGTGACTGTGCTTTTGAAAACAAGGAAACAAGCTTTTAAAAACAGAGTCAACAGTAAGTGTTGGCGTCTCAACCCATTCCGCTGGGTTAAAGAAACGAACGTGACTGTGCATAATGAAAAGCAATGCCTCTATGGGATCACCGGCCGTGCCTCTCCTTCTGATCGAGCCTTTATCGAGTAATATACGGAACATTAACAAAGAAGCATGACTGTGCTTTTGAAAACAAGGAAACAAGCTTTTAAAAACAGAGTCAACAGTAAGTGTTGGCGTCTCAACCCATTCCGCTGGGTTAAAGAAACGAACGTGACTGTGCGTAATGAAAAGCGATGCCTCTATGGGCTCACCGGCCGTGCCTCTCCTTCTGATCGAGCCTTTATCGAGTAATATACGAAACATTAACAAAGAAGCGTGACTATGCTTTTGAAAGCAAGGAAACAAGCTTTTAAAAACAGAGTCAACAGTAATTGTTGGCGTCTCAACCCATTCCGCTGGGTTAAAGAAACGAACGTGACTGTGCGTAATGAAAAGTGATGCCTTTATGGGCTCACCGGCCGTGCATCTCCTTCTGATCGAGCCTTTATCGAGTAATATACGAAACATTAACAAAGAAGCGCGACTGTACTTTTTAAAACAAGGAAACAAGCTTTTAAAAACAGAGTCAACAGTAAGTTTTGGCGTCTCAACCCATTCCGTGGGTGAAAGAAACAAACGTGACTGTGCGTAATGAAAAGCGATGCCTCTATGGGCTCACCGGCCGTGCCTCTCCTTCTGATCGAGTCGACGGAAGCACTTGGAACAGAAACACAGGGGAGCGTGACTCCATATTATACGGCAACATGCCTCTTAGCGCTTCACGCCCGTGCCTATGACCCTTAACAGTACCACAAACGTCCACGCCATTGTCATTACACAACTCATGTCTCTGCCTGGTACAGAACCGCGGCTGTATTCACTTCACGCCCGTGCTTCTAATAAAAGAAGCGCGATGCAACTCAGTATTAAAACTAGAAGCACATGACAGCTAGGGAGGAACGCCAGCTTGTATTAAAACCGTGCTTCACATGACTACACTTCCGCGCCTCTTACAGGGGATCATCTCCCAGGAAGGCATGTCTGTAAACACACACAACCACTCCCGTGCCTATCCATGTGAACGAGCAACCGGAATCATATGGACCACAACTACGCATGTGTGGCAAAAACGTCCTCCCCACGGCCCCACGAAGTGCCCCTGGTGGAAGCACAACCGTGCTCCTAGTGCTAACAAGTGACATCCATGCCCAGAGCCTACTCATCTAAATGTACCAACGAATGAAACAACACGACGACAATGCAACGCATAAATGCCTTACAGATTCATGTAAGTACAAAAGGCTGCATGCCCCAACACAACAAAAAAACACGCTTCAAGCTCTCTGCCTACACTCGAGCAACGTTCTTGATCGGCTGGTGGGCGAGCGCATCCTCAATCTGCTTCTTCGTCGCCTCATGACCTTCCTTCACAGCAGCATACGAATCCTCAACCAGACTCTTGTACTTGACGAGGACCTCAGCCTTCTCATCCATAAGCTGCTCCGCTTCGCCCGACAGCTTCTGCACCAACGCATGGCTCTGCTCATACAGATTCTTCCAGCGGGCAGCCTCCTGATCCTTCTGGTGGAGCTCTTTGAGAAGCTTCTCATTCTCACACAGAGATCGAAATATGAGACCAATGGACTTCTCCAGAGAGGCATTGCTCTGCTGCACCAACTTCTCCAGCGAGCGATGAACTGCTGCTGCTTAATTAGCTCATCGAGCACGTCGTCGCTGGCTAAGGAATTCGGTACTGCCATCTTGCCGAGATCGTCTCCATGGCGAATGCGCTTGTGGGAGGATTCGCCTCCACGTGAGAGATCATTCGACACCTGGGCAACGGGGCAGGATATCCCTGCCGCCGCTACAGTGTAGCGGCGACACCTCTCCCTTCTTTCCGCGTCTTTGGTCCTCGCTGCCTAGTTGCTTGAACACCCAGAACCCCTCTTACCTGCCATGGCGCAAGCAAGGAGCTACCAGCTAGAAAAAGGTGCCTATCTCTGGAGAATTGTGGACATGGAGTGTTCCATGAGTAGGTACCTTTTTATAACACATGCACACCGGTTAGACGGTCAAACAGAATAACCGACGCCTCGAATTCTCACAATCTCTCTTAAATACCTCGAACTCTGCACGCCTGGGAAACACAAGTACTATCATTTCGTCTCCCCGTGCATTCGTCCACACTACAACCACTCAACTTCTTTCCAATGGTCCGTATATATTCAACAGAAAACATCTCAAACATAGTTAACTTACTGTGTACGTCTGTCTGCATTCTAGAGAAATTACTCTCGAATTCATACTATTATCCATTGCCATATATTTTGAAATTATATTTATATCAAAATCTTACTATATCCGCGAATTAACTTGCACGCTTCTCGAGGTGACACCTTACTGAAAACGTCTGTAACACACGCAGGCACGAACGTGACGCTCTTTAATAACAAGCAATGCCTCCCTGGAACGCACCACCGCGACTCTCCACAACAAATGAACAAGTTGTGACTCTGGCTAACTCGTTCGAGTTAGCCAGAGAAAATACATGTAACACACGCGTGAACAAACGTGACTCTGGCCAATAAGAAGACTTGCCTCCGCCGGATTCACGTCCATTCCTCTCCAAGAGAACGAGTGAGCGGAATCATTTGGAAATACCAAAAGCATACACCCGTGGTAACGAAACTCTGACCAATGCGTTAACATGCTTCCCTTGAGTTCATGTCCATGCCTCTCCAAATGAACTGACGAGCGGAATCATTTGGAACACAAAGAACCATGAAACGTGACTCTCTCTAATAACAAACAGTGCCTCACTGGAACGCACCACCGTGACTCTCCACAAAAAAGGAACGAGTTGACAAGGAAAACATTTCCATACACAGCGTCAGGAGTGTGCCTGTTGCATTAGCAACACAGTGCCATCTCTGCTTCACTTCCACGCACCTCACAGTGACTCGCCAGAGAAAATGCATGTAACACACACGTGGACAAATGTGACTCTGACCAATAACAAGACTTGCCTCTGCCGTTTTCACGTCCATTCCTCTCCAAGAGAACGAGTGAGCGGAATCATTTGGAAATACCAAAAGCATACAACCGTGGTAACTTGACTCTGACCAATGCGTTAACATGCTTCCTATGAGTTCATGTCCATGCCTCTCCAAATGAACTGGCGAGCGGAATCGTTTGGAACACAAAGAACCATGAAATGTGACTCTCTCTAATAACAAAAAATGCCTCACTGGAACGCACCACCGCGACTCTCCACAAAGAAGGAACGAGTTGACAAGGAAAACATTTCCATACACACCGTCAGGAGTGTGCCTGTTGCATTAGCAACACAGTGCCAACTCGGCTTCACTTCCACGCACCTCACAGTGACTCGCCAGAGAAAATGCATGTAACACACGCGTAGACAAACATGACTCTGGCTAATAACAATACTTGCCTCCACCGTTGTCACGTCCATTCCTCTCCAAGAGAACGAGTGAGCGGAATCATTTGGAAATACCAAAAGCATACAACCGTGGTAACTTGACTCTGACCAATCCATTAACATGCTTCCCATGAGTTCATGTCCATCCCTCTCCAAATGAACTGGCGAGCGGAATCGTTTGGAACACAAAGGACAATGAAACGTGACTTTCTCTAATAACAAACAGTGCCTCACTAGAACGCATCACCGCGACTCTCCACAAAAAAGGAACGAGTTGATAAGGAAAACATTTCCATACACAGCGTCGAGAGTGTGCTTGTTGCATTAGCAACATAGTGCCAACTCGGCTTCACTTCCACGCACCTCACAGTGACTCGCCAGAGAAAATGCATGTAACACACGCGTGGACAAACGTGACTCTGGCTAATAACAGTACTTGCCTCCGCCGTTTCACGTACATTCCTCTCCAAGAGAACGAGTGAGCGGAATCATTTGGAAATACCAAAAGCATACAACCGTGGTAACTTGACTCTGACCAATGTGTTAACATGCTTCCCATGAGTTCATGTCCATGCCTCTCCAAATGAACTGGCGAGCGGAATCAATTGGAACACAAAGAACCATGAAACGTGACTCTCTCTAATAACAAACAATGCCTCACTGGAACGCACCACCGCGACTCTCCACAAAAAAGGAACGAGTTGACAACGAAAAAATTTCCATACACAGCGTCAGGAGTGTGCCTGTTGCATTAGCAACACAGTGCCAACTCGGCTTCACTTCCACGCACCTCACAGTGACTCGCCAGAGAAAATGCATGTAACACACGCGTGGAGAAACGTGACTCTGGCTAATAACAATACTTGCCTCCGCCTTTTTCACGTCCATTCCTCTCCAAGAGAATGAGTGAGCGGAATCATTTGGAAATACCAAAAGCATACAACCGTGGTAACTTGACTCTGACCAATGCGTTAACATGCTTCCCATGAGTTCATGTCCATGCCTCTCCAAATGAACTGGCGAGCAGAATCGTTTGGAATACAAAGAACCATGAAACGTGACTCTCTCTAATAACAAACAATGCCTCACTGGAACGCACCACCGCGACTCCCCACAAAAAAGGAACGAGTGGACAAGGAAAAAATTTCCATACACAGCGTCAGGAGTGTGCCTATTGCATTAGCAACACAGTGCCATCTCGGCTTCACTTCCACGCACCTCACAGTGACTCGCCAGAGAAAATGCATGTAACACACGCATGGACAAACGTGACTCTGGCCAATAAAAAGACTTGCCTCCGCCGTTTTCACGTCCATTCCTCTCCAAGAGAACGAGTGAGCGGAATCATTTGGAAATACCAAAAGCATACAACCGTGGTAACTTGACTCTGACCAATGCGTTAACATGCTTCCCATGAGTTCATGTCCATGCCTCTCCAAATGAACTGGCGAGCGGAATCGTTTGGAACACAAAGAACCATGAAACGTGACTCTCTCTAATAACAAACAGTGCCTCACTGGAACGCACCACCGCGACTCTCCACAAAAAAGGAATGAGTTGACAAGGAAAACATTTCCATACATAGCGTCAGGAGTGTGCCTGTTGCATTAGCAACACAGTGCCAACTCGGCTTCACTTCCACGCACCTCACAGTGACTCGCCGGAGAAAATGCATGTAACACATGCGTGGACAAACGTGACTCTGGCTAATAACAATACTTGCCTCCGCCGTATTCACGTACATTCCTCTCCAAGAGAACGAGTGAGCGGAATCATTTGGAAATACCAAAAGCATACAACCATGGTAACTTGACTCTGACCAATGTGTTAACATGCTTCCCATGAGTTCATGTCCATGCCTCTCCAAATGAACTGGCGAGCGGAATCGTTTGGAACACAAAGAACCATGAAACGTGACTCTCTCTAATAACAAACAATGCCTCACTGGAACGCACCACCGCGAGTCTCCACAAAAAAGGAACGAGTTGACAACGAAAACATTTCCATACACAGCGTCAGGAGTGTGCCTGTTGCATTAGCAACACAGTGCCAACTCGGCTTCACTTCCACGCACCTCACAGTGACTCACCAGAGAAAATGCATGTAACACACGCGTGGAGAAACGTGACTCTGGCTAATAACAATACTTGCCTCCGCCGTTTTCACGTCCATTCCTCTCCAAGAGAATGAGTGAGCGGAATCATTTGGAAATACCAAAAGCATACAACCGTGGTAACTTGACTCTGACCAATGCGTTAACATGCTTCCCATGAGTTCATGTCCATGCCTCTCCAAATGAACTGGCGAGCGGAATCGTTTGGAATACAAAGAACCATGAAACGTGACTCTCTCTAATAACAAACAATGCCTCACTGGAACGCACCACCGCGACTCCCCACAAAAAAGGAATGAGTTGACAAGGAAAACATTTCCATACACAGCGTCAGGAGTGTGCCTGTTGCATTAGCAACACAGTGCCATCTCGGCTTCACTTCCACGCACCTCACAGTGACTCGCTAGAGAAAATGCATGTAACACACGCGTGGACAAACGTGACTCTGGCCAATAACAAGACTTGCCTCCGCCGTTTTCACATCCATTCCTCTCCAAGAGAACGAGTGAGCGGAATCATTTGGAAATACCAAAAGCATACAACCGTGGTAACTTGACTCTGACCAATGCGTTAACATGCTTCCCATGAGTTCATGTCCATGCCTCTCCAAATGAACTGGCGAGCGGAATCGTTTGGAACACAAAGAACCATGAAATGTGACTCTCTCTAATAACAAACAGTGCCTCACTGGAACGCACCACCGCGACTTTCCACAAAAAAGGAACGAGTTGACAAGGAAAACATTTCCATACACAGCGTCAGGAGTGTGCCTGGTTCATTAGCAACACAGTGCCAACTTGTCTTCACTTCCACGCACCTCACAGTGACTCGCCGGAGAAAATGCATGTAACACATGCGTGGACAAACGTGACTCTGGCTAATAACAATACTTGCCTCCGCCGTTTTCACGTCCATTCCTCTCCAAGAGAACGAGTGAGCAGAATCATTTGGAAATACCAAAAGCATACAACCATGGTAACTTGACTCTGACCAATGCGTTAACATGCTTCCCATGAGTTCATGTCCATGCCTCTCCAAATGAACTGGCGAGCGGAATCGTTTGGAACACAAAGAACCATGAACGTAACTCTGAGTAACGCCAAGCCATGCCCCTGTGGATCACGCAACAACACTAAAATCAAAAAAATGCTAACATCCCACCGACTAACAGTTAATATGGCAAGCAAAAAACAAGCTCATGGAAGTACACAGAAAGTTGCACCAATCTTGATGTCCAAACGGACGGTCGAAGATTCGAGACGCTTCGCCATTTCCATAGGAGTGTGAGCGCTGGTGGCCTCACTTCCATGCACCTCACCGTGGAACATCATAGAAAACATCTGTAACACGCGCAGGCACGAACGTGACTCTGGGTAACACCAAACCATGCCCACGTGGATGTCACAACACTAAAATAAAAAAACGCTCCCGCAGTTGAGCAAGCAAGGAAAAAACAAGCCCATCGAAGCCCATAGAAAGTTACACCAATCTTGATGTCCAAACGGACGTCGAAGATTCGCGACGGTTCGACCATTTCCCTCTCTCCCTCCACTACTTTCTTCCTTTTGCTTTCGCACCGAAAATCTTGAACACTTCACCAGTTCCCCTCTCTCGAACACCCTCCTCTCTCCTTCTGCCCGCATTGTCCAATCCAGCAGACCAACCAAAAATCCAAATCGCGTTCGCCTCACCCACCAGCCACCATCCACTTCGAGATACAGACAGTCGGTGGGTGCCCGCGAAAACATCAAAAACCTCTCCCGGCGGTGGCGGCGACTGATGGCGACGACCCCTGCTCGCGGCGGAGGTACCAACAGAGAGCAAGGAGAAAAAGCAGCCGATGGATGCGACGAATCCCTCACAAGCAATCGAAGGTAAAAAAAATATTAATCCATTACATTCCATTACCACAGTTTGATCAGAGCGATTTTCCCCCTTTTTGACGGACATGAACCCTAACCGCCACACAAAACCGCGTTTCCAAAAAGTCTGTTTAGACTTTTCTAGCAAAATTGAAATAAGGTAGACACGCGTGCAATAGGATACTACCCCTATCCGCCACAGAAATCTGCTCGCAAGATATTTGCCTAAAACGTACTGTGCATGCCAGAACTATCTGTAAATTTAAGGATGCTCGAAGATTTAAGGATGTCAAAACCTGGTATTTACAGGAGATTCTATATATCCGTTGATTGTATCTGTTTTAAATTATGTGCCTCTCTCATATCAACATTTGTGCTCCAATAATAGATCTAGCTGTGTGCTTATAGCGTGAAACAATCTGTGCCTCTCCGACAATCCCGTTTTTTTGTCCACGGGATGCATCTCCTCTTTCTGCTGTGAAATTAAATTTTGCTTCTACTGCTGCTAACACCTGGGCATTTTTACGCAACAAGGAATGGTAATAAGGAAAATAGGGTACCTGCAAAACAGCCTGCCGTGCAGCAAGGTACTATAAAAGGCTCACACAATCCATATAACAAAAACTATGTAGCAGCAGCAGTAAGTTAACCACTTACGTCCACACAATCCTGGGAAATTACACTTCGATGAAATTTTTCACACACTAGGTGTATTATTATTCATTCGAGACCATTTTATCTTAACCTCTAAACCTTACAATTATATTTACAGAATATCATTTGTAGTGTTTTTCCCTATAAAAAAGACTTCCCCTCACTGATATGGACTTGACAGCAGCCATACTGCTCACACCTGACCCTAATTTCTATCACTGATTGGCCAAACCAAGAGTTAGGAGGAAGACTTGATATAACAAGAAAACAATGGATTGATCGCCTTTTTAGCTCAGGAAATGAAAGAAAAGGGCTATCTTATGAATCTATGTAGATTAAGTTTCAGATTCTTTTTGTGCAGTCGTAGAAGACATGGTTTTAAAACTATATCCCATTTATTTCGATTTTGCTATGTAATCCTTTTGTTACATAATCATCATGCAGGTGACGGAGGTGCAGGAGGAGATATTGAAACGATTTTGTCTGAACTTAATAGTGCATATCCAAAAAACCACTCATCTCTCCTGACCCGTCAGAAAAAAGAACGAAGCGGAACATGGACAACGAAGCACCCGAGCAAGTGCCAGCACCAACTTCGAGCAGGGAGCTACAAAAAGAGAGGCCATCAGAAACCAAGACTGTCGTTCCTCCTAGAACAAAAAGACAAAAGATAAAGGACAAAACTCAACTTATCAGCGACAGTGCTACCTTGCAGCAGCAGCAGCCTAATGGTGCTCCCGCCAGCAGTTACAGGGGTCAAGAATGAACTAACTAAAACCAAGAAGAAAAACAAAAGACAACGGTTGGAAGAAGACGAGGATGATGCCAGCAAAGAGTCAGAGCGTGATGCTGTCGACGACGACGATGGCACAAAACATGATGATGATCTCATTCGTACAGAGGGCGATGACGCCACAGGGGACAACGGTGGCGCCGCAGAGGACAGCAACAATGATGTAAAACACGTTTTCTCTACAGATTTTTGCAACCGCTTTTCACCCATGAAAACCAAACCATCCTCTATAACAAAACACTCTTTTTCTACATAGGTAAAACCAAGATAGAAGCGGACAAAGAGGATAAAGACAAGTGGAAAAGAATTGGCAGCACCAACGAATGATGCACATGAGGCAACAACAAATAAGGACAAATGCGAAATCAAGGCAGGAGCAGCATTTGATCAGGTCAATAGAGCATGGAACTTACTAGAAGAACGTCACCGGCAAGATGTTAGGACGGCCGGGTTTGGAAGCATAGAGGAATGCCAAATAAAGCGCTCCATCTGCAAACCGCTTGCAGCACACATCTACGACAACCTGGACACAGAAAGCATGACAATAACATTCGGTGAAGCTGATCAGCAGAAGAAATCAAGATTACCAAGGAAGCTATACACAAGGTGTTTGGATACCCAAACGGCACGGAAAAGTCAGCACCAAGGCCAGCGAAGAGCCCAACTTCAATGAAAGAACTGATCGCAGAACTTGGCCTCAAGAAAATGGATTTCCATCACGACGATCTGTTTAAAGAACTACAAAAATTGGTGAAAGTAGATGACGAACAATCAAACAGGAAATCAGTTAAAATAGTTTTCCTTAATTTTTTCCACAATGTTGTCTGTGGAACAACCTCTCCTACCTTCAGCAAACAAGCCATTATGGTCAAGGACTTGGACTATCCAGAAATGGCAAAGATGGATTTCTGCGAGGTAATCGTTGAAAGTATTAAGGAAGGAGCCAAGATATGGCAGAAGCACAAGTTGTTGCCTCAAGAAGAAAAGAACAAAAAGCATCTCAATGGTTTGGCACAGGGACCAGTAATAATGTACCTCGACTCCCTGCTGCTATCGACCGACACAATAGAAATGCGCAAGATTGCAAAGACAATGGACAAGACATCATTACCGCGAGCAAACCACCTAAAAGAGAGTGACCTAAAGAAAATAGCTAGAGCAGACATGAAAAGGGACGGAAAAGCACGAACAGATGACTATGAATTTGGCAAGATAAAGGTATAGCCCTATTGAATATATTTATTGATTATCCCTTATAAAAACGGTTTCCAGTCTAACCAATTCCATTCTGCCGAAACAATGCAGACATGGAAAGGAACAGCAGAGAGGATCTTCTATGCCAGCACAGCAACACCTTCGTATTCAATACAGATGATACCAGCACAACAACAGGAGCACCAGCAGACGACCAAGCTACTACCACCTCTAACCAAGCGCCAGGACGAAGCACATGTCAGCACGAGTGGAAGCAAGGAACCAGTCACAGGCACCAGCACAGGATCATATGAAATATTCGGAAGGATAGAAGAAATGTTGAAACAAGTACTCGACGAAACAAAATAGATACCGGGAATAAAGACCAGGGCTGGACACCAATTCAGCGAACAAGAGGAGGAATTAGATGAAAACATGAAGAACTCAGTGGTGCAACAAACAACGGCCCTGATTGATTCTTTAAAACAACTTAGAAAATTTCAGGACATTGTTTGCAGAGTGAGCTTACCAGAAGAGACGACGCTGAAGTTGCAGGATGGAGCAGACGCATGAGCCACAGCTGCACTTGTACATGGCAACCACACAAAAGAAGTCGTAGCCACAGCAGAACCAGGAGGGAGGAGAAAAAGGAAGAAGGAAGAACAAGACCAACAAAACAAACATGAAAGGAAGAAAAGAATAACAAAATCAAGAACACAGACCTCGAGAATTAGCCAGAGGGAAACAAAAGAACATAACAAGGTGCAAAAAGAGCAAAGCAAGGAGCACGTATCAACCAATACAGCAAGTGCTGAAGGACAGCAAGAACAAGGTAGAAAAGTAGCTGCAGAAGCAGAGAATCAAGATGGGAAACAGGTAAATGAGAACAAATACATCATCCATGTGACTCGAAAGCGATGCTTTCAAACTTGAACTTAAAAATCTGTCTTCGATTCTGTCAGGGACATGGCAAGAGAACGCCACCAAAACATAAAGGCCAACAGCAGCATGTCGTCAAGAACACCGAGCAAGAGGATGGAAGCAATAGAACAAGCAACCCAACAACAGATGATGCTCCCTCAAGAGCGTCAACAGGAGCAATACAAGAGACGAACAGGATCGGAGGCAGCAAAGACGTGAGTATAAACAATCAGTCTCTTCTTTCTAAAAAGTCTCTTCTCTCTAAACTAGAAACGGTCTTGAGTTAACTGACAAATCTGCAACAAAATATACACTCAGCCAGACAAGTATCATATCGACGCTCCCGCAAATGAGGCACGGGCTGATCTAGCATCGACCGTTAACAGCACGGCACAAAAACAAGAAGAAAACAACAAAGAAGAGGTAAAACTTCCAAACCCACTTTGCCCAAATACCGTCAACTCATATTGTTTCATCTATCAGGTATTACAAGCACAGCAAAGAGAAGAGGATGCCCATGCAAAACAGAAAGTTGATATAGAAGAGCTTTTCAGCACAAGAGCATTTCAGATGACCAATACAGGGGAGAAAGCCTCAGACACTGCACCTGGTGACACACCCAAGGCTGGTATACAAAGTAAAGAAAAAGTGGACGGACAAACGGATATCCCAACCACCGGCACAAAGGTAAAATTCAACAAGAACCATTTTTCCAAAATTTATAAGAAATGTACTGCCCAGCACAACCTGTCATAGTAATACAAGAATTACAAGCAATGAATCATGCTTTTCCTTTTTCATGAAACGCAGGAATCAAACAAGGACGGTCATGCCGAAGAACAGCAAGGAGTACAAACAGAACAAACCAAAAAACAAGGGCAAATGGTGACTAAAATGGTACCCAGTATGCTGACCAAAGAGCAGTCTTCACGTGACAAACACAACCGAGAAGACATGCCACCAGCATCGAAGACCAACGAGGTAAAGCTACACGCACCTGCTCCTACAACGTTAAAACAAAAAAGTTATGCATGCACAGATGAAGTCCAAACTTTATTTACATTTTTTGATTGAACAGAAGAAAGAAACAAATGAAGCAGAAGATGTGCCTCAAGAAGCGATAGAAAGTGCTGCTACCGCTCGACAATGTACAAAAACTCCAGAAGACAGAGAAGAAGTGACAGGCACGGCAAAAGAGAGATTGAATGTAGAGGTCAAGCTACAAAACCTCTTCCTATAGCATATAAAAAATGCACCCACTAGAAAGAAACACAGACACATTTTAATTACTTTTTTGCGTTCCGACAGATGCAAGAAACAGAGGAGAGCACCAATATTCAAGACCAACAAACACAACAACACAAGGGAATGGAACAAGCAGAAGATGTTCTTCCAACAACGGACAGCATAACCGCCATAGACCAAGCCAGAAAACCTTCCCTGTCCAGGCAAGAAATAACAGGGATGGCAATGTCGACGCAAAAGATTGAAAAGGTGAAGTGAGATAACCTGCTTTTAAGGAAATTAGATATTTGAGTGAACAAAGACACAAATGCAATCTCATTTACCTAACTCTATGTGTCAACAGCCACAAGACAAAAACGACGACACCACGGATGAACAAAACGAAAAAGATCCAGAGGAGCTCCAAAAACCTCCACTCACCGAAGAAAAGCTCGAAGAGACAGCACTGGCGGAAACGACTGAAAAGGTGAAGCTACAAAAAAAATGTTCAAAGACACACTAAACATTTGAGTATTTTCTTAGGGAACGGACACTAAACTACAATGAAAATAACGAGCATATTTAATTATTTTTTAACCACGCTTTTGCACGATAATGCAGAAACCTCAACAAGACACGCACACGGACACAAGCAAAGAAGCAAAGGGCCACAGTGCATTGGAAAACCATGCAGAAAACATTCCAGAGAGAGTCAGACAACAACAAGAAAAAGGCTGCACCATCAGACAAGAAACATTGTGTTGTAAAAGATGTTGCCGCCACAAACACGATGGTAACCCAGGACGGCACTCAAACAGAACGTGAACCATTGATAATACAAAACCTGGCCATCGAAGAAGGCACAAAAGATGAAGGGATCGAATGCCTGTACAACAACGTCATGACAGCAAATAAGGACAAAGGGTAAGTTCATGTTACCACCAAAGAATTATATTCTGCCAATGATTTCCTCCCTTAAACATTTTACATGTATACCTGTAAATATATAAATATATATATATGTTGCAGGCACGAGATTTTTATAAATACAGAGACGTCAACAGTAACGGTCAGCCTCATGGCAGAAAGCTTCGAGACTGGAAAGGCAATGCGCAGCGAAACCATGGCACAAAGAGAAAGATTCTATCAATATACAACACCGTAAGTAAACCTCAAGTTTCAACAATGAATATCACTCTATGGATCAATCAACCTTTCTGTACAATTGAATTTACAAATCTCTTTTACACACATGTGACAAAAAAAGCAGGCATCAATACGCATGGCCAACCACGAAGATCCATTGGAGTTCAAAAATGAAGACGAAGCACACGTCAGAGACAAGACAATGCCTAAAAGGCTTAAAAGATTCCTTGACCTGGAAGAAGGAGAGCAACTACAAGATTTCGACATAGTAAGCACATCTCATGTTACAGATAAGAAATACAATCTCGGCACTACAATTCCATCTAATGATCAACAAATCATGACTAAATCCAAGAATGATCACTTATTTATTTATTTTGCATTTTGCAGTTCTTTCTACCAGTTTGCATAGGCGGGCCTGTTCGAGAAGGAGTTGTGGGCCACTACTTCATTGTTACAATAAACATGAAAAAAGAGCGCTTTGAACTCCTTGACTCTTTACCGGTTGAATATAAAGGCACCATGGATTACTTCAACACAGTAACAAGCAGAGTAAAGAGGATATGGAAGCAAATAAGCAAATTGCTCCAGCTGTCTCCAAGTAGTATTGACCATTTCGAAAAGGTCAAAATGCAGGTGCCACTTCAGGGAGGAACGTAAGCACTACAAACCTTTCTCCTTTTCCTTACTCACTATAACAATTAAATTATTAATGCAATCCATAAAAAACATAGGACGTTAGGACAACTTCACCTAAACTGCCCAACCATCTTTGGACAACGACAATAACCAATCATCCTTCTACCTGCAAACTCGACTGTGCGTTCTATATGTTCATGAACGCAAAGCACTACACCAACGGTGGGGAAACAGTGTACCTAACAGAAGAACAAGTCCCGGAGTTGAGGAAGAAAATTCTCTATCAAATAATCAGCCAATACAGAGATACGGCCGCACTGTCATTAATCAACTACACCAAAGGTTTCTCTTTCTGAAGACAACAAAGTAAAATTATACTTATATAATTTTCAGAGACACACCAATAAGTTTTTATTTTTTATTTTAACAGATATGCTGAACTCTGAGGTCGATATGGAAGACAGTGAAATGCAACGAATACATTGTGACATAATTCAAGAAGAGATTCCTCCAACTCCCGAGCACATTGGCACGAGCGCTCAAGAGATACAGGTTATTGACATTAATGACACAAGCAGCGACGAGGAGAAAGAAGATTATCATGTGAGCAGCAAGGATACCACCAAGGCGTCTGAAGAAGCACTCACGGAAGAACAAGCCCAGACAGATGTTGGTTTGCAGAGGGAACAACACGCGCAGCCAGACACTGATTTACAAAAGGAAGACGAACAAAAAGATCCACCGATAGAACCAGACAGACCACCCCCAGATAAAAAGACAGAAGACATAACAGGCTCTCCTTTAGAAGGTGATAACAGGACAAAGAGCGTACCAACTCGCCAACAAGAGCTTTCCAAACAGAATAAGAACCCTGTTGACGAAGATCGCAAACCAGGAACATCACCCGAGGTGAAACATGCACAAGAAGAAAAAAAAGCAGAAAGAGAAGGATTTAATAGAAAAGATACTTGAACAGAGGAAACACGATGCTGCAGTCTCAGTAGAACCAAGCATCAAAAACAACAACACACAAAAGGAAACACCAACACCTAGGCAGCCTAACGAGTAGGCACAGTTAGGTCACGACAAGAAAAAGGCAAGGCATCTTGCATGAGTACAGACAAGTTCCCCAAAACCCTCAACGATTCAATCATCAGAGATCAGCTCAACAAACATAATCTCAATTAAGAGGCCATTCAAACGACCAAGCAAGGAACCTGGGAAAGTCAAGGTTGCATCACTTGTTCCAGGAGATTTCATTTACAGAGAAAAGGCCATACAACTCTGTAGATATCTGATGAGCCGACAAGGACAGAGAGAATGCGCAGGGTAAGTAGATTCTCCTAGTTCCATGGAAACAATTACAGAGAGCTACAGATTCTCTAACATCCAACAAACAATTCACTCACCTACTTCCAAACCCTCCTTGCAGACAAGTGTTATATAAATATAAACGCTCAAAGCGAGAAGACTGCATTTCAGCAAAATCCTTCATGGAACAAGCAGGAAAAGAAGAAACACAGATGGAGGGCTCCATGCTAAACACGTTACTGGAGGAATGGATAGAACAAGAACAATTCAACCCAGACGACACAACTGTACTCCCTGCAGGTTTCGCAAATGTATGCATACCTCACCCACAAAAACACCACCGCCATTACTATGATAGAATATTTAACTAAAACCACACACTCTCTTTCTTGAAGCTGGTGCTCGGTCTCAATTATGATAACGGAGAGCTATCAGAATTCAACGAGGACGATGCACTAAAAGGATTTGAACTCCTCGTGGGAGGTAAAGACATCCTCCATTCGAAGATGGTAAGTTCAGTATTATTACTTAGCACATGACCTATTCTCTTTGAGCTTCAACGATAAAATGAAATTCAATTTTTACATCAACAATGATCTCCTCTCTCAACGTAGATCATGATACCTCATCACACAAACAACCACTACATGCTCTATGTACTGAACAAGTACAGAGATAGCATCGACATCCTTGACTCACTGAACTACGTAAACTACGCCAATTTGTCTTGGAGTCAACACCACGTGCATCGAGAAGAACTGGTACGTACTTTTTGTACATTGATTTGCTCTTTTCCTCATGATAGTATGATACTCTTACTTTTCTCAATGCGACACCCAGAAAACAAAACCATAATGCAATAACAGATGAGAAGGATGTCTGTGCTGATGAACAAGCACCACAAACTAAAACACAAGAACGAACCAGACTGGGAAAGGATAGCAGAAAGGCCTCACAGGGTCTGCACACCAAAGAAATAAGGAACACAATGCGGTCACTTCATGGCCCAATTTGCGAAATACTATAGGGACAATTGCATTTTTACCCCTAGTTGGTTCCTACCCACGGGTTTTGCCCTTACTTTTCGAGCTTGCTCAGTTTTGCCCTTACTTTTTCCGTCGTGGTCCCTCGAATGCCCTTTGACCGTTTGACCAAAACTTTGAAAATTCATAAATTCATATGAACTCAGAAAAATGAAAATAAGATATCAAAATGTTCAGATAAACATTACCTTTATGTGCATATCATTTGCATTCAGGACAAAAGCAGCCTTTAAACTACCTGAGGTAATTAATGTTATTAACATTATTAAAAATAAAAAGGTATAAACAATATTTTTTTTCATGAATAAAAATTACATGCAAATGTAGGTGATGTTTTCTGAACATCCAGATATCTTATTTGCATTTTTCTGAGTTCGTATCATCTTGTTAAGAATGTTCTAACGACTTTGACCATTATTTGGAAACTTCATAAGAAGTTGTATGGGCAAAACTGAGCAAGCTTGAAAAGTAAGGGCAAAACTCGTGGGTAGGAACCAACTAGGGGTAAAAATGCAATTGTCCCAATACTATAATGGGAAAGAACTGGTCAAGGACAGAGAGGATTTTCATGTAAGTTACCAGTACATACACGTCAAATAACTTGATTTCTTTATTACCGTAATTGGTTTATCAACAATTGTGAACAACACGTAACTATAAACCATACATTTTGACATGCCTGCAGCCCAGGAAGGTCGATGCCGAATGGAAACCGGAGTACGTATACACACTCATATTCGGTAAAACCAACCAAATAAAGGACCATCAATTTCCTGGAAAACTCAAAGATTACAAACCAGAGACTACGAACCTTTTTTCAACTATTTTCATTTTTACCATCAGTCATCATGACTAGAGCTTCAAATATTTCTTTTAGAAACAACAGCCATAATTTTTTATCTGCTTTGACAGAGCGAGACGAAAAAAACCAGCATCAATCAAAGAGCAGCAAGAAATACTCGCAACACCGGCATTCGTTTCTACACGTGGATAAGGCAAACGAGCTCTACAACAGAGTCATGAGTGACACATGGCAGGATGAATTC
The DNA here is from genome assembly GCF_018294505.1 of Triticum aestivum. Taxonomy (NCBI): domain Eukaryota; kingdom Viridiplantae; phylum Streptophyta; class Magnoliopsida; order Poales; family Poaceae; genus Triticum; species Triticum aestivum. The sequence goes on from NC_057799.1 coordinate 536,217,115, forward strand.
AAAAGGTAACTTGGTTCCTTTTACACCTGAAATTAGTTAAAGTTAGGCAGCAATCACACAAATAAGAAAGGAAACTGGAAAGAACCTTAAATTCCTGTTTATCAGCTTACTTAGTTAATGACTTTCTCAACAAAAATGTCTTCTACTGCCCTGTATGTAAGCAGAAAAGTAGTATTCTCGAGAGATCAACCACAGAGCAAAAGCACAACTCTTACTGGATCAAAGCTAAAGGAAATATTTGGGACTGCGAACAAGAAAAAACGTCAAGGAATGGAAAAGAAGGTGCTCGATGAGTTAGCAGAAGCATGGGAAAGCAGTAACCAAACTATACACAAAAGACATAGACTATTATTAGGCCCAAGCTTTGCAGAGGTAAATTTCAAAAAAATCAGAGTGATCATATAAACTCATCTTTTTCCAACTATTTTTTAATCTCTTGGTACCGATCTATTTTTTCTAACTCGTTTTTATCGTTTTTTATTTGTTGCCTGCAACATATTCTGGGTTTAAAGGATAAAAGAAAATCTATGAAGAACTTGAGAGATGATTTCACACGAGAAAAGGATGTCTTGGTTCCTTTGTTCCTTAAGAAATGTCAATCAGAGAAGCTCAAAACAGCAAAAATGGTAATAGTGTTTTCCATACAACAAAATAAAAATAAGCATTTCAAACAGATTACTATATTCTAAACTCTCCTCTAACAATAAAACTTTTGTACCACAGGTATTCATGCCATTTGAAAAGGAAGACCGATATACACTATTCGTGCTCGACAGATATAGAAGGAAGCTTCAAATCATCGAACCTGAAGAAACCTCTCTTGAAGAATTGAAGAGGCAAGAATACCTGAAAAATCAACGTGATCGACACGTGCATGATGGCAAACTAATTAAGCAGATTGCTAACATGGAAAACAATGAAGCCATCAAACAAAAGGAGCATAACAAATACCACAACCATAAAGACAAACTGGTAAGAATTGTAAATAACGCCATCTTTCAGTTTTACAAATTACACTACATGTCTCTCTAAAACAAAAACAAAATGCAATTCCCAGGTTCCCAGGTTTAAAGAAGTATACGAAATATTACTGGGTGAAAAATTCGAAAAGGAAAAGACTAGATGGGAACTTCAATTTTTACAGGGCGTTCCAAAGGTGAACAAAGGTGAAACCCCGTTTGTTGTTCTAAGGTTCGCGCATCTCTTTGATGGCAACCACTTCGTCGAAGAGATAGATAATTTCAACGTAAGTTTTCGCTTAAAACTCGCAATAAATCTGAACTGCATGACCTAATACTGATGTGTTTTTCTCCTTTTTTTCACTGAACTTTTTATAGGATGGCACGGAACAATGGAAAGCACAACAACTGTGTAGGCTACTATTCAGCGAGCAGAATACAATCGAACCCAGCGAAATGGGCGATGAGATTAGAAAGATCTACGACGACATCACGGAATAAAAAGTTGTTGATAAGCGAACGAGCCTAGCTCCATCGAAACATCAGAAGACGGTTTAACCGCACATCATACTGTAATAATGAAGCACAAACTCTTTTTATTGATGTAGTTCCTTGATTCTTCAGTAACCAAGCATTCGAACACAAGCCGGTGCCCCTAGACACTTCACAACTATCAATCTAGGCGGTTGATGACCATGCCCCATAAAGCCCCAAGTCCGTCCCTAAACATACGTGCGTCACGTCGACACGCCGTGACTCTACATACTACTCACGCGTGACCGCTGGTGACTTTGATGTTTCACAAACATTCTCCCTCTCTGCAACCGTGTGCTGCCGAATGCCACCAACCTACAGCATGCATCTGGCGTGAGTACAAACGTGACTCTCTAAATGAGTATTCAAACAAATGCATGTGGTGCCACCCACTCACGCCGTTAGAGACCTCACACCTGTGCATCCACAATGGTGCCTCCCTACCTTAGTATTAGCAAGCAAGCCTCTCCTACCACACCACCATGCATCCAGAGGGTTAAGGGCTAGTGATGCCTCTCAAAGCCCCACACCACTCCATGCCCGTGATGCCAAACACGCGTGACTCTCTAGAGGCCTCACAACCGTGACTCCCTAACTGCGTATTCGGAAGCATGCCTCTGGTATCACACTTTTGAACATCCACAGGATTGATAGCTGTTCGCAACAACAAAAACCCCACTTCCGTGCCTCTTGGGTCTTCACCTCTGTGCCTTCCGTAACTGCATCCACGTGCCTAACGTGTCACGCCCCGCGACTCTTACATGGTCGCGGTACCACGCCCATGTCTCTTCACAAACGTCACAACAGTGCATCTCTAACCGAGCATTCCAACACATGCCTCTGAGACCACACTATTGTGCACCCACAACGTTGATACCCGTGCATCGAGAAGTCGCAATCCCGTGCCTTGCGTACCTGGATCCAGGTGCCTCTCTCACATGACACTTGCCATGACTATTACATGCCCCATGGTGTCGCACAACCTTGACTCTGCACACTTCCAAACCGTGGCCCTGTAACTATGTATTCGGAGCTCAACTCTGCTACTCCGTCCACGTGCCTCTGGATGCTTGTGATGCCTTCATTTCTGTAGAGACTTCCATTCCGTGCCTCCGGCCCCTGTAGTAACACACGCCGATGGCTCTAGAGACTGCAAACCTGTGCCTCTCTAACTACGTATTCCGACCCATGCACTACAAAAAATACACTTCCATGATGATACGTGTTTGTCACAGTAGGTCGCGTTTTTTGTCATGCATGTACATCCATGACAAATTTATGACAGAATCAAGATAGTCATACATGTGCTGTCGTAGAAGTGTTCCATGACATTACCAAAATTATCATCACGGAAGTGTCCACTTCCATGACGATAAATCGCGCGTCACAGAAGTGCTTTCGTCAAGGGTGACCGACACGTGGCATCCACCGTAACGGAACGCCGTTAAGCTATCGGGTCGGGTTTTGGATCCGATAACCCGTTAACAGCCCCGACCAATGGGGATTTTCCACGTGTAAAATCATCATTGGCTGGAGGAAACACATGTCGGCTCATCGCTAGGACAGATGTCATCCACTCATTGGACGGAAGGCGCCTATGATACGTTGACACGTGGCACGGCCCGACAGAGGCCCATTCCTGTGAAAAGGCCGGCCCGTTTGACTTGGACAAAAGCTGGCGGGCCGGCCCATGGAAAGCCTGTTAACGGCCTGTTCACATATAGCCCATTTACAGCCCGCTAACCCAAGGCCCGTTACGCCCTATCCGAATTAGGCCCAGTAGCGTCATCTGGGCCATCCAATATGATTCCAGCCCATTTTCACTTCTGGCGCATGTATGGCCCATGACGTCTTTCGGCCCATATGAGGCCCTATGTAACTCTTGGCCTATTAACGGCCCATGGTGAAACTGGCCCGTAATGAACAGTGTATTACTTTACACCCATTAACGGCCCGTGGTGAAACTGGCCCGTAATGAACAGTGTATCACTTTATACCCATTAACGGCCCATTATTCCATTGGGCCGTTTCCAGCCCATGTTATCTTTCGGCCTTCTCAGAGCCCATTTATTCTTGGGCTCATTTCCAGCATTCGTTTACTTACGGCCCGTTACTGTCATTTTCTGCTTGTGGGCCAAATTCAGCCCGTCGTTACAGTCGGCCCGTTTGTGGTCCGTTAATACGTTGGGCCATTTTCATAGCGTCATCAAATACGGCCTATTAACGATGGCCCGTTATGGTTGGCCCATGAATGGACGATTCCAACTCTAGCCCGTTTACGGCATAATGCGGTCTGTTTGGCCCATGTTTGGCCAATCGATCATACGGCCCGTATAAGGCCCATTGATGATACGGCCCGCAGAAGGCCCATTGTTTCTACGGCCCGTAGAAGGCCCATTGTTTCTATGGCCTGTAGAAGGCCCACTGTTTCTACGGCCAGTAGGAGGCCCAGTGTCACTACAGTAAATATTAGCCCATGGTTATTGTGGCCTAGTTTTAAAAAATAGGTTATTGCAGCCACTAGCTAACCGCGGAAAAAGAACTGCAATGACTACAAGCAAACAAATAAACAAGACAACAAGGAAATAAATAAGCAAGCAACTAACGCTAGGCTATCACGGCTATTACACATATTACATCCACTGGGCATCAAAGTTCGCCACCAATGCAAATATAGGGAACAAAGCAGCATATCATATACACTGGTTGTCAAAGTTGGTGACCAGCGCAAATAAACGCCGCAGCAAAACAAATCCAGAACTGAAACCACTTCAGAAGATCTCAAGAAACAATATCCTGGGTACCCATAATGCTGGCAAGATGCTTAGCAAGCTTATTAACTTTCTCTTGTTTGGCGCTTAAATCCTCCAGCGCTTGCTGTTGCACCAGAAAATATGCATCTGAATTCTGCAGGGACTTCCTCAGTCCTTCAGCTTCCTGTCGCAGCACATCTGATCGATGTGTTTCAACTTGAAGTTGAGACTCAAGAAGACGAACTGATTCAGGCAGCAAGTTCGAAGACGTTGTGCCAGGAGTAGTGGCCAGTAACTCGAACACTACATCAAGACAGGACTTTTGGGTTCCCTCACTGTCGTCAAGATAGTTTTTATCAGCTTTCTTGGAGACCAACAGGGATGTCTCACTATCTTGAACCTTATCTGCAGTACTTCCTTTACCATTGGATAACGCGGTACTGTTCTCCAATATTTTGTCCGCATTATAAAAGAGAAACAAGCAGACACATCACATGTTTACCATGTTGTATATGAAACTCATTTTGGTAAATGAGTTCAGTAGTAAAGTGGACAGGATAACATCATGAAACAAACATATATCTATGTACCATGGTCACTTTATGGTCTATATCATTCTAGTTTTTGTTGCCAAATCAAGATAGAGACACAGTTCAAATAATATTTGTTCAAGACAAAGCAGAATAGACAGAATATAAGTGTGGGTAACTATAGAGCAATAATAACACTTGTAATGTGCATGACATGAGAACATAACTGTTTATTCAATTGAAACTGAAATCAACATAGAGCAGGTTACAACAGCAAACCAGTTAAAGAAACAGGTTTAAAACATACCTGTTGCGCCATTGGAGTTTCAATTCCATCCTTCAAATTTGAAAATAGTTGGTATGAGTAAATACAGTAATGCAAGAGCAAAGGAGTATGAACCATAGCTACAGAACCTGACCTGAGAACAAATCTTCTTCTCCTTTAAGCGTTGAGTTGGGATTCGGAGTGGTGGTCCTCGTGCTTTGGGCACTGCAGTTCCCTTACTAACTGCTCGTGTTTGGGTGCTCTGTGGTGGAGACGGTGATGTGTCAACTAGAACTGGGTTACTATCTGCCGGGGTTGGGGTTAGAAGGGGTGTAGCTGGTTCTCTATCCAACTGGGTAGGGGTACAATCTGCGAGAGTCTGGGTTATGTGTGGTGGATCTGGTCCTTGGGCAAGTACAACCGTGGTTCTATCTGCATCAACTGGTAGCACTATCTTTTCTGAAGACCGTGTTTTTACTCCCTTAGATACTGCCATCACGCTCTCCAATTCAAATGGCTGATAAACAAGAAAAGTAATTGAAAGTATAGACATTGTATGATAGACAGGTGCAATGGATAGTGCGGAATAAAAGAGGGCATGAAATCATATTTATGTTGTCTAACCAAACAGGATAGCATGACACAATTTCACATATAAGATGGCTAACTAAACAGGATAGCATGACACAATTTCACATTATGATGGCTAACTAGAAAAGATGGGAAGACATAGTTCAAAATATGAGACTATGTAAACAGGATGACATGACATAACTATATAATGTGTTTATTAATTAGGTTGGCATGCCATAATTCACATACATTCACGGATAGAATGCCATAATTCAAAATATGATGACTGTAAACACTAAACAGGATGAGATGATATAACTATATGATGTCTTTATTAAATGGGTTGCCATGCCATAATTCAGATAGATGATGTGTATGTACTATGTAAACATGATGGCATGATATAATTCAAATATATGATTTATATAGTAAGCAAGTAAGCATATGGCAATCCATATATGATGTAAAAACTAAGCAATGCAAGACAACATGCATGACATGGGTAATATAACCCTCCCAAGTTTGAGCATAGACCTCAGGGGGGAAATAGGACTGGTCATCAGTCTCTGAATCCTCCTCTGAGGAGCTCTCTGTAACCAGCAAGATGCTTGCTTCAGCAGGTAGCATTGTCTGCTCTGAATACCTTGTTTTCACTCCAGATACTTCCATCACCGCTTCAAATGGCTGATGCACAGGAAGAGTAGTTGAATATACAAACGTTGTCGACAAATGGAACACGTAATACAAAAAAATGATAGCATGATATAATTCACATACATGATGATTGGCTAAACAGCATGGCATTGCATAATTCACATATATAATGCCTTTGCAACAAGATAGCATTGTATAATTCACATATATAATGTCTTGCAACAAGATGGCAATGCATAATTCACATATATGGTAATTAGACACTGAACAGGTGGCATTCACACAAAGCATGTCTAAACTAATCAAATGACATAGCAATGCGAGACACCATACGCACGATATGAGCAACATAACCCTGCCAAGTTAGAGCATACACCTTGGGGGGGAATAGGACTGGTCATCTGTCTCTGAATCCTCCTCTGAGGAGCTATCCGTAACCAGCGAAATATGCGCTTCGTCAGATAGCATAGTCTGCTCTGAAGACCTTGTTTTCACTCCAGAATTTGCCATCACCGTGTCAAATGGCTGATGCACACGAAGAGTAGTTGAATGTACTAACATTGTTGACAAATGTAATATGTAACGGAAAAAAAGGATGGCCTGATATAATTTACATATAAGATGACTGGCTAAGCAGGATGGCATTGCAAAATTCACATATATGATGCCTGGCTAAACAAGATGGCGTTGCATAATTCACATAAACGATGAATAAACTAAACAAATGGCATACGCACAAAGGATGTCTAAACTAAGCAGATGACATATTTGATGTATAAAGTAAGCAATGCAAGACACCATATGCATGATATAACCAACATCAGCATGCCAAGTTAGAGCGAAGACCTCAGGGGGTAAATAGGAGTTGTCTTCTCCTTCTGAATCCCCCTCGGAACAGATATCTTCCTCTCGATTACAATCCGAAATGCGTGGAGGGGGGGCTGCCTTTGCGGCTACCATGGAGCGACGTCTGCATGAAATTTTATTGCCATGCAAGGCTCGTCTCTTTTGCTCTACATGTTCAGTTCCATTGTTTACAATAATTGTCATGCATAGGAATAAAACATAGTGAGATTATGTAAGGAGTGCATGCAGAAATCCAGAGTGATGGTAACAACCTGTGGATAGACCCAAAAATAATAATAGCAGGCAGATAATGGCTTCAGTTAAAAAATGCAGATAATGGCTTCTTTACTGTTTGCTTCCCACCCAACATGAAACTCATAGTAGACACTGGAGATTAACCAGATAGTAGATAGATACTATTGATAGTGGCCCCGATATGTACCCCACAACCATTTAAAAACTCAAGTTTGACCATTAGTTTGGAGCTGACTCAAAGTCTAATCGGTGAACACGACGATAAAGTAGCATGTAATATTAAGCGATGCATAACGTAAGAAGACACGAAAGAGTGCGACCTCTCTTGCGGACCCGTGTAGTCCTCGAGGTCATCTGCTCAGTTGATGATGGTAATGCAGTTTTCATGGCTGCCAGCGGCGGGGAAGAAGATCTGAAGCGGCGAAAGACAGTCTGGAGGCCGGATCCCTGTTGTGCAGGACCCTTCTGTCGTTGGAGCAGCTGAGCTGGGGTGGACGACGGCGCAGCAGGAGCGGGACAAACCACGCAAGGTTTTATTTGACAACTATCTGTAAGAGAAGTAATTCTGTAAGGGCTCGTTTGAATTGGAGGATTCCAACAATGCAGGGATAGGAAATAGACAGGAATAGGATAGGAATGCACGTGCAAAACAGAGAATTTAAAAACACAGGATTTCTGCCAATCTGGGTGTTTGATTCACAACAATTGGAAGATCACAGGATGCAAAGAAGCATGGTGAGATTAAGTCAAACCACAAGAAGTTGTACGGTTATAATGCTATTATGCTACTATCTCTTAGTCTTGTGCTTCATGAATAGGAATTTGAAAAGGAGGACAAGTGAAAATTAAAATTCCTATGTTTTTTCTTTCAAGGAGACACTAAAGGAACAAATCCGTGTGCTCAGTGGACAATATATATAACATGTAGAGTAAAAAAGAGATGCAACAAGTGTACAACCTCTTTGGCGAAGCCATGTCGATCTCAGCATGATTGGGTTGGCCGGTGAGGATGCTCCGGCTGACTTTGCTGTCGGAGGAGGGGAAGAAGATCTTAGGCGTCTGGAGATGGAGCCCGAGGTACTGCTCCGCTGTGATGGAGGGTTTCGTCATTGGAGCAGCTCCGGTGAGTTGTACGACGCCGAGGCTGAAGCAGGACAAGAGAGACAACGAACAACGTTAACCTGAGTGGAATTCTAATAGCATCTCCAATACATGACGTAAAATACATAACCACAAAGTTCTAGATGTAAAATACATCAGCCGCTCATCTCTGAACTTAATTGTCGAAACTGAACTTAACTGTCGAAACTGAACTTAACTGTTGAAACTGAACTTAACTGTCGAAACTGAATTTTGCTGTCGAAACTGAACGCACTAGCAAGGTGAGGCTACACGTCGGTCGACTGACTTTTTCATCTCTGGTCAGTCGATTTTGCAGCCATTGGATACGAAATCAAGGGCCTGCGGTTCATCTTCAACCTCCACCCCCCTGAGCCGCCAGCCACCACCGGCCAAACAGCAGCCCCCCGCCGCCCGCGGCCGGCGGTGCGCCGCCCCGCCCGCCCCGAAAACACTCCCCACCGCCGGTCCGCCGCCGCCCCGGCCATCCCTCTAGGCCCCCCCGTGCCGAGCTTTTTCTCCAGCGATCCCTACGCCACCGCCCCGCCACCGCCGGCGACCACCGCCCCCATCCTGAACCCTAA
>NC_057799.1:536226787-536229416 GCF_018294505.1 Triticum aestivum
AAATCGATTGACCCAAAAGTCGATTCAGTCGACTGAAGTGTAGCTAAATCGGAGCAGCATCACAAGCAAGAGCAAGAGCGAGAGCAGCAGCGCGAGCAAGAGCAATAGCAAGAGCAGACCAGGCAGGGGACCGAGAGCAAGAGCAGAGCAGCAGCGCAAGCGAGAGCTAAAGCAGCAGCAGCTCCTACTAATGTGGACGTCGCCACCGAGGGAGCGATGCCGTGGAGGAAGTGGCCAGCGACGCCGCCGTGGATGGAGCCGCGCCGGGTCGGCTCGGGACCGAGCGACGGCAGCACCGTGAGATCGAATCAAGAAGAAAATGCGGCGATTAGTGTACAACCTCTTTGGTGGCGCCGATTAGGTCGCAGCTTCATCCGAGGATACGGTGATGATGATGCTCTTCCGGTGGTGCAGGTGAAGACGGCGGTGTGGGAATGGAGGTGGCGCGAAAGATGAGGGGAACATCGGGGCAGCTCCTTGGAGGTGGAGGACGGGGTGGCTGAACCGGCGGGACGATGAGATCAACGACGGATCCTCATCCGGTACGGTGGATGAGGGACGTCGAAGTGTTGCTGTGGACGACGTCGTCGGGGAAGAGGCTCTGGCTGGGTGGCGGACGGAGCAGGGTGTGGGGTTTCGTCGCGGGTTTTTGCGGCCTCGGTGTACGAATGGGTGGGCGGATGGGATGGCAGTGGGGAACCATGGCTTAGAGACGCGCTTGTCCGAAATGTGGGGTATGTTACGAAAGTACCCCCACCGATTTGAGGCGGTTCTTTCAGTTCAGGGGTCCCACGGGCATTTCGCGTGTCGGGATTTCACAGGAGGTGGGAGTTTTCGCGTGCGTTGTAATTTCGGAATAGCAAGGCGCGGGTTGAGATGGAGGGAGTTGTCGGAGCACAACGAGACAAAGATATATCTTAAATATTTCGGGCTAACAAGGCGCGGGTTGAAATTTCCGGACAAGCCTAACGTGTACTGTACCAAATCAATGCGCACTACAAATGTCATTCAAAACTTTGAATTCATGCTATGTTCAATTAAAATATTTCGCTACGTGTATAATGCATTCAACCTACTACTCAAATGAACGTTTTAGTGAATTCCAAACGTATATACTACAGCTTCAATATGAACTAAATTTGAATTCGTTTCTCTATTTGAATAAGATCTACAGTAATGATTATTGTGAAGTCAAAGCATTTGAATTCCTTTCTCTGTTTTAATAAGATCTACAATCATCATTATTGTCAAGTTAAACCATCGTTTGTGTATTATCTTCACAGCACACCACATGATTAGTCTCGAGTTACATATGAACTATGTGTACTATATGAACTCGAACTAGATTTTTTGAATCCACTTTATTTTGATTTCAAATCACATTACATTTCTAGCTCTAGCTAGATCTTCATAATCTAAACCATGTCTCATATGTATAATGTGTTTATCACATTATGTATGGTGCCCCGCCCCGACGCCTACAAGTATTTAGATGTGAGTTGCAAACACCACACATTACCACAAATTCAAATAAAATGTGAGAATGTTTGATATATAGTATTGTTTAGATTGTTCGATATTTAGTTGTAAGCTGCAAACGCCACACATTATCACAAATTCAAATAAAATGTGAGATTGTTTGATGTATATTATGGTTTAGATTGTTCGGCATTTAGCTGTGAGTTGCAAACGCCATGCGTTATCACATTATGGTATAACATGTGCACAGCACGTGTATCACCGCTATATTCATGCATGCAATGTTTAAAACACTATGATCTCCTATTCAAATATATGAATCCGCTTTCATATCAAATTATGATCTTTGTTAGTCTCTTAAACCCACACAATCCTCTAACCTTTGTAGCTACCACTAACTTTCTCTCGTGCATGCACATGCCCTCCTCGCCCTCCCCCTCCCTCGGCATTCTATCCACCGGGCACATTCATTTTTTTCTTTAGGTCGTTCTCCCAGACTCTCCACAACTCCTTTTCGACACACACCGATCGATAAACCTCTCCAGTGATGCCTGCCTACAACATACACACACACCTTCAATCTCCTCCTTTATGTGTCCTTGCCTCGTGTCTCTCATACGGTCAGACACACGTGTAAACTCTCGCCCCTCTTTTCATCGATCTCACAACCGCACACTCCTCCCCCTATCTAGCTAGTAGTTGGGCCTCTCGCACCACCTCCTAGCTCCATTCTCTCTGTCTATCCATCTCGCTGGGCCTTATTTGCCTCTAACAAATGGACGTACACCGACCGATCTCTCGCTATACATATAGCTAGCTAGGTCCTTATAACTCGTTTTTGCCCACACGCCAATCGATCTACCTCATTAGTTGTGTCTCTCCCTTCCTCCGACAAACAACAATTGATCTACCGATCTAGTTAGGTTTGCTTACCAAACACATGGTTCCCCTTCATCATCCATGGATGCGTCCCGACAGATCTATCACGCACAGGCACACACAGAAACACATCCCCACTCTTATTGATAACATTGCAGTTCCACCCTCAGTTTGTCTAGTAGGCCTCTCCCACCATCTTCGAGAAGCAACTCCATCACCCATCCAGCACTCTACCCCTCTCCCTCCCTCTCCCTCCCTCTCTCTCTCCTCT
>NC_057799.1:536229959-536257541 GCF_018294505.1 Triticum aestivum
ACTTGACATGTGCCCTCTAACATTCCGGTAGGCCAGTCGCCCTATACCTTTGACTTGCACACACACACAATTTCGATGGCTCTCTTCATCGATCTCGCACCCACCCACTTGATCCTCTCTTCGACTCTATCGATAGCTATGACCCCTCCCTCGCTTCTCGTGGATTGCCCGACCCTCTATGTATGATATGGATAGGCCTCCATTTCACACACATTGCATGCAAAATTTTGTTTGAGATGTCATCGACACATATTCCCACAAATAATTCACGAAATCAACCCCCCACCCAAAACAAAAAACACTCGCGAACGCGGTTTGTATCTCTCACACACACCCACGTAGGTGGGGGATGTGCACGAAGAGAAGAGGTGCATGCACGGCGCACGTACTCCCGTCTCTTTCCCAACCACACCCGCGCGGGTACACGGTGGAGCTCATTTCTGTACGAAAAAGGCAGCCCACGTGGTAATTTGGCATGTGTACTGGTTGTCCACTTGGTGGAGGGAGGATCGTCTACCACGGGTGAACAAACAAATTGCGACTTGACGTGTTATGTTAAAAAAGAGGCAAACCATGTGGGGCCTACCTTAGAGGCAAGGCTCTATACACTGGAGTACTTTTGATGTGTCCCGTCAACTCGCAGAACAAGGAGAAGCTTGCTTAGTACGCCGTCTCCCCCGCCCACGGGCGCAGTGGCTCGCAGGATGAGGTGAAGCTTGCTCCGCCTTACGCCTGCTCCCTCGCCCATGCGCGCGGTGGCCCGCAGGACGAGGAGAAAAATTTACTACTCCCTCCGTTTACTCCTCGTCCCTACTACTACCTTGGTTATAGAGATTATATCATATTGTTTGGAATATATATGTCCTTTAGTAGATTTCAATATGAACTACTAGTACATACTCCAAACACTGATGTATATAGATGTACTTTAGAGTGTAGATTCACTCATTTTGCTCCGTATGTAGCACTCTCCCTCGCCCCTCGACCCTCGCCCACGTGGTGGACGTGCAGCAATTCATTCGGTCTCATATAGCCAGAATGATATATACTGCACTACCATTATTGCTCGACTTCCCGAAGAGGCGAAGAGCCAATCGCAAGGTTAATATTTTGGAGATGCCAAGCGCAAGGTTATAGGAGAACGAGTAGTAGGTGCCGCGTCATTTATAGATAAAGTTTTTTTTCTTCAGTGGCACGTACACAATATGATAGGTTCATATGGAGAGAAAAGGAAACCGCTCCACTATATACATAGTCAGGATGGGCCAGCCTACACGGTTGCTTGCTGGGGTTGCTCTCTTCACACTCTCTCGCACAAAACGACTGTGGCCACATCTCTAACATCCCAGCGGATCGCGTCCGCTTGGGGAAGGGGTGGATTCTTAGTGTAGATGCGGTCGCCGTCGCCGACGGCGAAAACCCACTGTCGGCACGTCCCGATCACGGGTCCCCGCCGTTCTCTCTCACAAAGCCGGTGAGGTTGCCTTCGTCCCTTGCTCACTGCCGCGACGTGGGCAGTTGTCGCCTCCCGCCGCCCTCCTCAAGGTTGAGCTACGTCCCTCAGGTACAACTCCCTTTACAGCCGGCTTGCACCACTGCTCCAGCTGCCCACATCACTCCCTGTGGATATTTCTCTACTTCTTTGCCCCGCACATACCTCTACTGGCTTCTACGTACTGTATTTGTGATGAGTTTATGTCTCATCAACTAGTCCCAGTAATCTTATTCTAATCACGCTTCTTCAATTTCTTTGCCACAGGGATGCTCATCTCGATTTTGGTGAAACTGCACAAAATGATCCGATGGTCAAAAGGTTGCAAACTTCATTTATTAGGAAGCTCGAACGTTGCCAGCAAATTGAAGCCTGGTCAGGGTTCACGGTTCAAGGGCTAGGGACTGCATGGATCATTTTTTCTTTAGCTGCCTCTATTCCAAAATAAGGGTCAACTTTAGTAGTAGTACAACTTTGTACTAAAGTTTGCACAAAGTTGAGACACTTATTTTGGAACGGAGGGAGTACATATTTGCTATGATCTGTCAATCATTGAGATGCAATAGCATGCATGTTAGTCTCCTTTGTATTTGATGAAATGTTGCAACGGGCAACCTTGGATGCAAGATACATGTAACGAAGCTGGAAGCTTCATAGCATTGTACAAATTTATCTCGCTGATAAATTACAGTACGTACTATACTAGTACTTCCTCCATTCCTAAATATAAGTCTTTGTAGAGATTTCACCATGAACCACATGCGGATGTATATAGATGCATTTTAAGTGTAGATTCATTCATTTTGTTCCGTATGTAGTGGAATCTCTACAAAGACTTATCTACTAGTAATAGCTAGCCCCCACTACTAGGAATTCTCTATCCTCTCCTTGAGCCACATCATCAAAATTGATGTAGCCATTAGATGAAGTAAATCAGTCCATAATAGCCGTCTGGTCTAGACGTTCAGAGGCTCCGCACTAAGCCACATGCAAGCATGCAGAAATATCGTGGCACATGCATGTGAGTGGGTTTTAAATCACATCAACATGTCTGCATGCAAGCATGCACCGGTAGCATGCATGTAAGTGAGCTTTTAAGTCCCATTAACATGTCAAAAAGAAAAATATAATCCCATTATGCAGTAGGAGTTGGCTGATCTTTTTTCCTTACGTGGGATGATCTAAATGATGATGGGAGTTTATTTAGTTTGGCTACCACATTTGTCATGCGGTTATAGAGTTTTTTTTAGTTCTATGAAATCGATAATTTTGCGCAGAGAGATATACCGCTGTTCCGCGGCAACGCACGGGGACTCATCTAGTAATATTTAGGAACGGAGGGAGTACTATGTAAAGAGTTAGGTGTCGCACGGTGATAGTGTGAGGTGGGCCATGTAATCACTGAGCTTGCGTGTTTTCACTGCTCTTGCACGCCTCCGCTGTAAGAATGGAGAAAATTGTAATCTAGTAGTAGTACCTCCTTTCGCCAAAAGCATGGGACATCCAGCAGTCCTACCACCTCGGTAATAAAGACCAATGAGCCGTCAAATCACATAGACCTAGCAGTAAGTTGGACGGACGAAGCAACCATCATTCTTGCGCCAGTGAGAGGTCGCATCCACTCTGCCCGGGCATGAATGCGGCACCGATTCTTTGGAGCGGCGCTGACCGTTTCGGGCGGGAAGCGCGCGCGGGCGATGGAGGGGCTTTGGGTGGGCCAGGCTGGTCAGGAGCGGGCGTGGCAGCTGTCCGCATGTCCCTACCGGACACGCCCGGAAACGAGAGGATGCACCGACTCTCGCGGCTAAAATGGTACACTACACAACATCTCTCTGTAGGAGTAGGTCGATCTGTCGCTCTCTCTAACACACACATGTTGTTAAACACACACACACACACACGCACACGCACGCACCTTGGTCCCGTTGCACCTTCTAACGTGACTTATTACACCTAGACGGAGGGAGTAGTAAGTATACGAGATACGGTGGCACACTGACTTAAGTCGAATACAAGTGCCCAAAATTTGTGTGCATGTTATAATAAGGATTCACTTAAAATAGTACGTGAGCGAACAGAGGGATGAATTGGACAGTGTTCCCGAGCAGTAGCGAGATGTGTGAGGTAAGATACACCGCTGGCGCTTTTAATTTTTCTTATTAATTTGTTTGTTTCACCCTTTGACTGGTGGGACCCAACGTACTACGTGGAGAGAGGTAAGGTGACTAAGGCTGCATTATTTCTGCACCACTATGGATAGTCTTACCACCAAAGCCACATGACACGATTATGATTGAAATCCCAATGACTCCCACACACACAAAAAAAACACGGCATGCTTGTCACACGAATGCAGGAATGTATAAAAGGTTATTTCCCTCTCGTTGAACATAACGGGAGGTTTGTGTAGCTGGTTAGCCTGTTCGCTCATCAAACTTGAGGTCTCGGGTTCGATAACTACACTTGAGCATAATTTGTGCCAGGAGGATTCTTTGACTGGTCAAAATGTTTTCTAGGGTTTGCACGCTTCACACTCTCTCTCCAGTATATATATACACGCTGGAGCCTCAGCGCTTGTAGTTGCTCTCTTCACACTCTCTCGCCCTCTCCAGATCTAAACAAGACTTTGTTGGCCTCTCTCTCCCCTCACTGCTGCTCAAAGAGCCGGCAGGATCCGTCCGCCGGGAAGGTAAGGAGGCTTAACGCTGTCGCCGTCGGCGAGGGACTACCGACGCAGCTGTTCACTTTTCACCCAGCGGCGGCGCGGGAGGGCCTCCGACCCCTTCTTCTTCGCCGCCGTCCCGTCGCCCACCGAACCACGCCCCAAGAACCTTAAGGTATAATTTACTTACTCCACATGCATTGCTCTAGCTGCATGTATACCATGAATCTAGGACGTGGTTCAAAGAGGAAAGGAGTGGGGGAAAGTAGTGGGAAAAGTTGTATATAGCATGAATCTAGGACGTGGTTCAAAGAGGAAATGAAGGGGGAAAGTTGTATAGCATGAATCTAGGATGTGGTTCAAATAGGAAAGGAATGGGGGAAAGTAGTGGGGAAAGTTGTATCGCATAAATCTAGGACGTGGTTCAAAGAGGAAAGGAAGGGGCGAAAGTACTAGTTCAAAAAGGAAAGGAAGGGACAAGGCTGTAGAGTTTGAGCAGGACTAGATTTGCTGCGCTCACATAGGGAAAGGTGTCTAAAGATAACAAAACTGGGACCAACACAAATATGCTCCTTGGTTGTTTGTTCTTTGTTGCAACAGACTGTGCATGACCACAGTACATCGGTAGATGCACATGGTGCTGGTGCGTCCACTGTCCTGTGCAAATCATTAGCTGTTGTTAATCTAAGGCCCTGTTTGGTTAAAAACTCCCTAGTCCCTACCTGCTTGGTTCCAGGGATTAAACATGGACTAGAGGTTATTAAATGACATGCTAAAAGACCATGTTACCCCTAGTAATGAACTAATAGAGACAAGGTGTGATGCGTGGCAGGGGCAACTGTTGGAAAAAGTCCCAAAAAGACTCCCTCAGGGTCTTCTTTCTTTAGTCCCAAATGCCCACTTTTAGTCCCTAAAAGTCCCTCCTGTTTGGTTTAGATGGGACTGACATGGAGTTTTTTTAGTCCCTACACCAAAATGTCCCTGTAAACAAACACCCTCTAATAATGCTGCTAGAAAATTGATGCAATGCCACAGTTAAAAGCAAATTACATGTTTAACGAATTTTATTGTTAATATAATCTCTATGTTAATATTAATCAATGCCACCGTTTGAGAAATGCTACTGTCTTGCTTTCCTTCCCATTTAGATAAGGTAGAGGCTTCTTTTTGTTGGCTTCTATGTCATCCACCGTTATTGACCACTAATTGTTTCCTTTGCACCTCTGTGTAAACAGGGTTATCTACTTCACCTCGTTGCCATTGTGACCTTTTGTTGCACTACACAAAACACTTTTGTTTTAAGAGTGTTTTGTGCAGTTCAACCAAAATGTCACACCGACAACGTTGCTTGATTGCTTGATCTTAGTGGAACTGCACAAGAGGAGATCTTACTTCCTATCCGTTAAGGCGAATTTGGTTCAGATCTTCTTCTTGTGAGTTGTTTGAATTCCGCATCATGAGAGGTCAGTACTAGCCTTCTTTCACATGATTCTGCAGTGTGCTTTCATATGTTGTGCTACTTGTACGATAATGTTGCTTGATTTTAGTGAACTGCACAAATGGAGACAAGACTTCCAATCTGTATGTGCATCGTAATATACCATTGAGGTAAGATAAGGATATTTCACAACTGCTGGCCTATATTTTGCCACTTTCATCAGAAAATTAAGTTTAGTACTATACTTGTGCTCCCTGTTTGACATGCCAAATCTTACATTGAAGGCGAAGCTTGTCTGTTATTGAACCAAGTGATGAAGGGGAAGAACAAGCGGAAGAAAAACAAAAATCAACTCCCGGTGCTGTAATGAAGCACTGGAACTGTGATGACATAAGTAATGATATAGTTTTGCATCTTAATTTATTGCTATGGCTGGAACGAGCAATTGTTTTGCCACTGATTTGATGCCACTCTTAATGTAATATGTAATTATCTCTACTTGTGCAAACAGGGATCTTCTTTGAAGATACCATATATTTTAGTGGAACTGCACAAGAAGATGTTGGAAACATCAAACTAATCGAGGAGTATATAGTAAGCATGGCCACCACCGTAGATAGCAACAGATGGTTCCGGAGAAGTGCTTCATCTGTATGCTCTACACAATAAGCCTCCTGACAAAGGTTGGTACTCGCCCACTGATTTCATCCATATGATTGAGCTTTGTCATCTCTATTGGTGTTGTGCTACTGTTTAGATACTGTCATGAAAAAGTGGTATTGTCCTTGAGAAGTGCTTCATCTGTGTTGTTTTAAATATTTCCTTTCCTTTTTGAGCAAATAGGGATGCTAGCATTTAGTAGTCCTCTTGTCTTTGCACAACAGGATCATCTTCCTCTGAAGAAGAATATGGAGTACATGAAGTGACTAGTTCCGATTATGCTAGGATGAAGAAGCCCTGTCTATCTTCTCATCAGAAGGAGCAGTTGAAGGATGGTTACATTACTCCCCACAAGACCAAGCTAACTTCAGCTCAGAAGGACTGACAAATCTCCATTTTTTGCTGTGATGCGCGAGTACAATGTTGTTCTAGGATTCTTTTTGGTGAGTTCCATTTTTCTAAAAGTGTGCTCTACATGGACCATGTATGTGCCTGTTGAAACTGTCAATTCATAGTACAGTTTGCTTTATACTAATCACTTTTTTGTATTTGTGCAAACAGGGGTGCTCAGCTTGATTTCAATGGGAACTGCACAAAATGTTCATGAATACATCGAATCATTCATTTCCACCACAAGAAAGGAGGTGCCGATAAGTTCAAGGCATTGCAACATATAAGGGCGAAATCATACAAGCTACGCGCGAATTTGGTTGATTTTGGTGGAACTGCACAAAAAGAACAGCTGGTTTATTTAGCACGAGGTGCCATGTCAATGTCCGAACTGATGGCAAACCCTGCCCATTCCACAATCGTAGGCATTTGATATTTTGGAATGGGACAACCTTGTCAAATTTTGCTCATTGATTTTAGCAAGACATGCGTTTGATATTTTCGAATGGGACGCCCTTTGCTGTCAGCAGCGTCGATCAATTTGTTCTTTATTCTTTAGTTGTGAAGTAAATATTGCCTCTGACATGTGAGTCGCTGAGATGCATAATCATCGATTGTTTTGAATGTTCTCTATGAATTGCCAGGCCTGTGTGTTTGATTGCAATGTACAGAAACGCTAAAAAGCTGCTCAAACTCTTTGTACTCCTTCTGTTCCTTTTTACTTCGCACATTGTGAAAGTGCATACTTTTTTGTATAAGATTGGTCAAAGTGGAGATACTTTGACTGCAGACAAAACTTGTATGCAGACTAGAAAGGACCGGAGGGAGTACATGTGAAACTGCTGCAAACGAGGTGATCACCCTGGGAATAATGCTAGTATGTATTGTTTTGCATGTTCATCCAATGCCAGTGATATAGGAATTCGAACTGATCGAAATAAATTCATTCATACACGGTCGGATTTCATATAAACATGCCGGATTTCATCACATTTCATACATTCTTCAACTAAAAAGGGGTGCGCTGGAGGTATAATTAATTAACCGAAGCTACCCACCTGTGTCTCGCTGAGCCGAACAGAAGCTTCAGTGACTTAACTGCAGGTGCAGTTGCGTAACTGACATGTGGCCTGTTGGGCCCACGTGTCAGTCAGCCAACTGCACCAGCAGTTAAGTAGAAGCAGCGTTCTTCTCCAGCGCAGCTCTCCGACTCCATGTCGCCGCCAAGAAGCTAATCGGCCGTCAATGGTCAACCCGCCTAGCTTGGCTTCAACCAGAGGGTAGCAGCGGTGGCCTTAGTTGGAGCAGAGCGGCGGCGACCTACCGTGTTCTACTCTTCCTCGTTTTCTGTGTGGCGCGGCCACGTTGGCAGCGGGGCGGGGCCTCGGCGGAGCCGGCGATGTCCTCTGTCTCGTTGCCGGCCGGCGGCACCTCAGCGGAGCGGTGGAAATCCTCCCCCACGTTGCCGGCAGGGTGGGGCCTCGGCTAAGCCGGCGATGTCCTCTGCCTCGTTGTTGGTGCCGTGGGGCCTCGGCGGAGCAGGGCCTCGTCGACGCCAGCGGAGCGGGGACTCGTCGGAGCCGGCATTGTCCTCTGCCTCATCCTCGATCTCGTCAAACAGCGCCTCGCCCGCTTCATCGCCCTCTTTGCTAGCCTCTTTGTAGGCGGCCGCAGCCTCCGCCACCCGCATGCGGTACCGCCAGCGCTCGAGGCGGCCCTTGCGGGCGGAGCGGTACAAGTCGAGCAACGCCTCCTGCTCCGCCAGCTCCGCGGCGATCTGCTCCTCCGCCTGCAGGTGCTCCTGGAGGAGATGGTGGTTGTAGGCGGCGTCGGCCTGTGCCTCCCGAAACTGC
The DNA here is from genome assembly GCF_018294505.1 of Triticum aestivum. Classification (NCBI taxonomy): domain Eukaryota; kingdom Viridiplantae; phylum Streptophyta; class Magnoliopsida; order Poales; family Poaceae; genus Triticum; species Triticum aestivum. Next base: position 536,238,455 of record NC_057799.1, read on the forward strand.
TCCTCACGCATCTGCCTCACCCTGTCCATATATTGGGCACGGGCCTCGCCGATGGTCATGGTGCAATGCACCGGCGAGGATGGCGCGGAGGAGGGGGTTGGCGCCGGATCGTCGACTACCATGTTCTCCATTGGGACGTCGTCATCCTCTGGCTGCCTGCCGGCCAGCCGGTCGGCAGCAATGGCTGCCATCTCCTTGTGGTCCGTCGTCCACCCATCCCGAAGAGCGCTGGAGCGCGAGGAAGCCATGGTGGGCAGTAGTGGTGTGGACAGGAGAAAGGGAACAGATGCGGATGACTGCGGCTATGGCCGACGCAGCAGTTTATATAGCAATGGTGGGCGGGCGGAGGGACGGACATGTGGCGCCGGAGTAGCCGCCTCGGCAACCGCGTATCATTAATGTGGGCGGCAGATGGACGGACGGACGGCACTTGTATCGTTTGAAGGCGGAGCAATCGCCTGCACCGGGAAGCGGGGCGGGCGGCGCTGACTGTTTCGGGCGGAAAGCGCGCGCGGGCGAGGAGATGACTTTACTTGGAGAGGATGACAATGGGGACCCACCAGGTCCATAGCCTCACGTACGCGAGTGCCTCCTTATTATATATATATATAACTATAATTTATTTTGCTTCCTCCTGGTTTCCTGACATCACAGTCCCACACCATTGTCAACCTATGTAGTAGTCAATAAACGAGAGAATTGCACAAGAAGCGGTCGACAGCTGGGACCAAGCAGCTCGAGCAGTATTTGTGTTTTTGAAGTGTGAGCACTGCAGAGTTTTTCGATGTTTAGCCCAGATATTAATTTTTCTCCTCTGAACAACAACGAAAACATCGCTGCAGGTATTAACTGCTATGCAGAGTTCAGAAATAAAATACAAGCACAGCATGTTATTTTTATTTTTGGTATTTACACTTGAATCAATTACCTATCTACTTCTTAGCCACGTTAACACATCAATTCAAGAAACTGAACTACACTAGAACATGAAATATAGAAACTACACTAGAACAGAAAGTACACTAGAACATCAAGTTCAGAAAATAATCTCGTACATCAAATTCATAAATTAATCTAGTGCATCAAATACATAAACTGATCTGGTGAGTCAAGTTCAAAATCTATTCTGCTGCATCTACTTCAGAAACTTCACTGATACATCAAGTCAATAAACCAATTTAATCAAATTTCAGGGTGAAAACCTAATTAAATAGAAGCATGGAGAGGTTGAAACTGTAGGATGGTTCACCATTTTGTTGCCGCGGTGATGTGATATACCAGACAGAGTTCCTCCACGCATAACTGTAGAACCGCTGCCCTCTGCGGAGGTTCGTCCTCCCTGGTATACTCGACATCAACGCCGATGTACTGAGGGTACAAGCCGCAGACCCTCTTCAGGATCCTACTGATCATCTTGTCGGCTTCCTCAGGATTGCTGGTGCATACGACATCTAGCTTTTCCTTGCCGTGGATGTCAACCTCCTTGAGGTGCACTTTGTAGTCGTGCTTCTGACCGGGGACCTGAACGTCGTCGACTTCGGTGCTCTAGTCGGACGTCTCACCACGGGGATGCTTGGCAGATGGTTCCTCCACCATTACGCTCCTCCAGCGATGGCCCCCTTGACACAGAGATTGTGAGGACATGCTAGTTGAGATGGAACGGCAATAGTGTTTTCGGAATTGAGCGGCTATGGAAGCGTAGTTGCCCTTTTGTGCCAAGGTCTGGGTCGTGGAGGAGGCGGTTGGACGCGGCCTCATCGTGGTAGTGAGTGCGGAAGACATGCGCTCGTCATTGTTGTGCGTCGAGGCAACCGCCGAGTGGCAGTGCTTGCGGTTGCCGGGAAAAAGCAACCATCAAAATCGTCCGATTAAGCACGTAACAAATGTTATTGCTCGCACCTTTCCCGACGCACGCCGCTACTACCACACGACCAATGCTACACAGACTTCACACATGTGGACCCACAACCGATACTCTCTGAGTACTATTCGCACCGATGCCTCTACTACCAAACTTCCCGACGCATCACTCTCACGTGCCCGTGGTGACACACGCTCGTAACTCTAAAGACTTCACAACCGTGACTTTCTGAGTAAGTCTTCAGATGCATGCCCCTGCCACCACACATTTGTGCATCCACAGAGTTGATACCAGTGCCTCTATAATTCCAACGTCGGTGCCTGTAGAGCCTGGTGTTTCGTGCCTCACACGTCTATTAAGATGCTATAGCGAACAAAAAAAGCCAGGCGACACGAATCTTGATACTAAAATCAGACCGTCGAAGATTACAGACGGTTCCATCATTTCCATCTCTCCCACCTCCACTACTTTCTTCCTTCCTCTCTTCCACAGCAAAATCTCGAAACATTCCACACTCATACAAGGTCTCCTCCTAGGTTCAGTACACGGGCCCAAATTCCAAGTAGAGTTCCCCTCGCAAAACAACCGCCACCACACTTCGCCAACCACCCTCCCACTTCGAGATACACACCATCAAACGATGCGCCCAACAACACAAAGTACCCACCCGACGGCGACGAAGCAAGGACTTCAACACCGCCGGCGGAGATCACAACAAAACAAACGAACAGACAGAATAGACCAATGGAAGCGAGAAGCCGAACACAAGCAATCGAATGTAAATAACAATCTATCCCATTGCATTCCTCGAGGTAGATCGTAGTGATTTGTCCATTTCCAGGGACAACAACCCTAGCCACCACAAAAAGCCGAGTTTTGCACTATCCAAAATCAACTTGTCTAAAAAATTGAAGTACCGTACACACGACATTTAATAGAAACACTACTGCTCCCCGCTACAGAATTTTCACCACACGATATGTGCTTAAAAGTACTATACCTGCCACATCACTAACTATAATAGCTCAAACGATTCAAATACTACGAGCATACTGAGAGCTCAAACTTGGTAATTACACCAGATTTTCTCTGCCCGTTGTCCCTTGATTGTAACTATTTTCAAGTTAAGTGCCTCATGTCCGTCACTGCAGTGTTTTTACTTCAGTGCCTCCTGTACCAGAATCCGTGCCTCCTGTACATTCAAAGCCCTGCCACATGTGCGTACATCCACGTGCCTCGCATGACACTTGTCGTGACTCCTACGGGGCCCGTCGTGCCACACCCACGTCACTTCACAACCGTGGTTCTCTAACTGAGTAGTCAGACCCATGCCTCTGCCGCCACACTTTTGTGCATCCATAGAGTGCACACCCGTGACTTGAGAAAACACACATACGTACCTGTTGTGGATTCACCTTTTCTGCCTTCCGATCCTGAACCACTGTGCCTCACGTGCCTAACGAAACATGCGTCGTGACTCTTACATGGTCCCACTGCCACGCCCGCGTCACTCCCGAGACTTCACAACCATGCCTCTTTAACCGAGCATTCTAACACATGCCTTTCCCAACGCACTCTTGTACTACATCGACAGGGTTGATACCCGTGCCTCGAGAAGCAGCATGTCCGTGCCTGTGCTGGCTTCATTTCCGTGCCTCCGATGCTTACATCCACGTGCCTCATGCGACACTGGCCTCCTGTGCCTGCGTTTATGTGCCTGTAGAACCTGCACTTCCGTGCCTCGTGTGCCTGCATCCACATGCCTGTAGAGAGGCTCCACTTCAGCACTACCACGTGACTTCACAAATGTGGTGCCTTCATTTGTGTGCCTACACGTACCTGCACCCACGTGCCTCACGTGTCACTCGCCCAGACTCTTACATGCCCTGTAATGCCACACCAACGTGACTTCACGAACGTGGTTCTGTAACCGAGTAGTCGGACCCATGCCTCTGCCGCCACACGTTTGTGCATCCAGAGAGTGCACACCCGTGACTTGAGAAAATACACGTACGTGCCTGTTGTGGATTCACCTTTTCTGCCTTCCGTGCCTGAACCAACGTGCCTCACGTGCCTAACGAAACATGCGCCGTGACTCTTACATGGTCCCACTGCCACGCCCACGTCACTCCCGAGACTTCACAACCATGCCTTTTTAACCGAGCATTCTAACACATGCCTCTCCCAACGCACTCTTGTACTACTTCCACAGGGTTGATACCCGTGCCTCGAGAAGCAGCATGTCCGTGCCTGTGCTGGCTTCATTTCCGTGCCTCCGATGCTTACATCCATGTGCCTCACGCGATACTGGCCTCCTGTGCCTGCGTCTACGTGCCTGTAGAACCTGCACTTCCGTGCCTCGTGTGCCTGCATCCACATGCCTGTAGAGAGGCTCCACTTCAGCACTACAATGTGACTTCACAAACGTGGTGCCTTCATTTGTGTGCCTACACGTACCTACACCCACATGCCTCACGTGTCACTCGTCCAGACTCTTACGTGCCCCATAATGCCACACCCACGTGACTTCACGAACGTGGTTCTGTAACCGAGTAGTCGGACCCATGCCTCTGCCGCCACACGTTTGTGCATCCAGAGAGTGCACACCCATGACTTGAGAAAACACACGTACGTGCCTGTTGTGGATTCACCTTTTCTGCCTTCCGTGCCTGAACCAACGTGCCTAACGAAACATGCGCCGTGACTCTTACATGGTCCCACTACCACGCCCGCGTCACTCCCGAGACTTCACAACCATGTCTCTTTAACCGAGCATTCTAACACATGCCTCTCCCAACGCACTCTTGTACTACATCCACAGGGTTGATACCCGTGCCTCGAGACGCAGCATGTCCGTGCCTGTGTTGGCTTCATTTTCGTGCTTCCGATGCTTACATCCACGTGCCTCACGCGACACTGGCCTCCTATGCCTGCGTCTACGTGCCTGTAGAACCTGCACTTCCGTGCCTCGTGTGCCTGCATCCACATGCCTGTAGAGAGGCTCGACTTCAGCACTACCACGTGACTTCACAAACGTGGTGCCTTCATTTCTGTGCCTACACGTACCTGCACCCACGTGCCTCACGTGTCACTCGCCCAGACTCTTACGTGCCCCGTAATGCCACACCCACGTGACTTCACGAACGTGGTTCTGTAACCGAGTCGTCGGACCCATGCCTCTGCTACCACACGTTTGTGCATCTAGAGAGTGCACACCCGTGACTTGAGAAAACACACGTACGTGCCTGTTGTGGATTCACCTTTTCTGCCTTCCGTGCCTGAACCAACGTGCCTCACGTGCCTAACGAAACATGTGCCGTGACTCTTACATGGTCCCACTGCCACGCCCGCGTCACTCCCGAGACTTCACAACCATGCCTCTTTAACCGAGCATTCTAACACATGCCTCTCCCAACGCACTCTTGTACTACAGGGTTGATACCCGTGCCTCGAGAAGCAGCATGTCTGTGCCTGTGTTGGCTTCATTTCCTTACATCCACGTGCCTCACCCGACACTGGCCTCCTGTGCCTGCGTCTATGTGCCTGTAGAACCTGCACTTCCATGCCTCGTGTGCCTGCATCCACATGCCTGTAGAGAGGCTTCACTTCAGCACTACCACGTGACTTCACAAACGTGGTGCCTTCATTTCTGTGCCTACACGTACCTGCACCCACGTGCCTCACGTGTCACTCGCCCAGACTCTTACGTGCCCTGTAATGCCACACCCACGTGACTTCACGAACGTGGTTCTATAACCGAGTAGTCGGACCCATGCCTCTGCCGCCACACTTTTTGTGCATCCAGAGAGTGCACATACGTGCACAACCTGACACTTCCCGAGACTCTTACGTGCCCCGTAGTGCCACACCAACGTGACTTCACAACCGTGGTTCTCTAACTGAGTACTCGGACCCATGCCTCTGCCGCCACACTTTTGTGCATCTAGAGAGTGCACATACATACGTGTTGTGCCTGCATTTCTGTGCCTACACGTACTTGCACCCACGTGCACAACGTGACACTTGCCGAGACTCTTACGTGCCCCGTAATGCCACACCCACATGACTTCACGAACGTAGTTCTGTAGCCGAGTAGTTGGACCCATGCCTCTGCCGCCACACGTTTGTGCATCCAGAGAGTGCACACTCGTGACTTGAGAAAACACACGTACATGCCTGTTGTGGATTCACCTTTTGTGCCTTCTGTGCCTGAACCAACGTGCCTCACGTGCCTAACGTAACATGTGCCGTGACTCTTACATGGTCCCACTGCCACGCCCGCGTCGGTCCTGGAACTTCACAACCATGCCTCTTTAACCGAGCATTCTAACACATGACTCTTCCACCGCACTCTTGTACTACATCCACAAGGTTGATACCCGTGCCTCGAGAAGCAGCATGTCCGTGCCTGTGATAGCTGCATTTCCGTGCCTCCGGTACTTACATCCACGTGCCTCACGCGACACTGCTGTCCCGTGGTTCTCTAACTGCCTGTAGAACCTACACTTCCGTGCCTCCTGTGCTTCCCTCTACGTGCCTGTAGAACCAACACTTCCGTGCCTCCTGTGCCTGCATCTACGTGCCTGTAGAACCTGCACTTATGTGCCTCATGTGCCTGCATCCACATGCCTGTAGAGAGGCTCCACTTCAGCACTAACAGTCTCAACACTAAAAATAATAATACTGTAGCACACAAAAAAACCCAAGCCAAGCATAACGAATCTTGATGCTCAAACGGACTGTTGAAGATTAGAGACGGTTCGATGGTTTCCATCTCTCCCTCCCTCTTCTACTAGCTTGCTTCCCCTTCCGCAAAGTAAATCTCGAGACCTTCATCACTCCCGCACGCTCTCCTCCTTCCTTATGCACACAAACACAAACTCGAAATCGAGTTCGCGTCACCGGACAACCGCCACCGCGTTTGCCAACCACACTCAAATCCAACATACAAACAGCCACACTCCGCCCGCGACAACACCAATAACCCCGCCGGCTGCGGCGACCGACGGCGAGGACTTCAACAGCGGCGGCAGAAATCGCAACAAAAAAGGAGCAACAACACAATAAGCAGATGGAAGCGAAGAACACCGCACAAGTAATTGAAGGTAATTATCATTCTATCCCACTCCATTCCACCGGGTAGATCGTAGTGATTTTTCCACTTCCAGGAACAGCAACCCTAGCCACCGCTACCAAGGAGTTTTCCAATAACCTAAATCAATTTGCCTAACAAATTGAACTAGCGCAGAGATGAGATTTAATAGAAATGCTACTGCTCTCCGCCCTGGGATTTTTGCCATACGATTTGTGCTCAAAGGTAAAAAACCTGAAACATCAGTAACTAGAATACGTCGATAGATCCAAACCCCGCAAGCATCCTGAGAGGCCAAAACTGATAACCGTACGAGATTTTCTACATCCCTTGACCCGGCAATGTAACCGTTTTTCAAATTAAGTGCCTCTGGTGTGAAATACCGTGAACAAAGAATAGGTGTACCCTGTGCTTCTAGGGTAAAACAACCCGTGCCTCTCTATCCATGCAAATTTGTTTTCACACCATGCAGGGTTTTTTTCCTGTGATACTCGACTCTGCTTCTAACACCTGCCCATTTTTTATGCAGCAATGACAAATCCTCATGAAGAAGCTAAAACCCAGCAAAATACTGACGAAGACCCTGCTAAAAGAGCATGCAATCCAGCAAGCTCCTGTCAAAGGTTTGAGCAAAAGTCTCCACTGTCCATCTACAAAAAACTATATTGAGATATTAATAACTTAACTGCTATCCTTGACAACAATAACTTAACTATGTCTACAAATAAAACTACCTGCCACTTTTTATATATTTCTTTATAGAAAACATTAAAAATGTTCGCACACTATCTTATTTTTAATTCAAAAACAGTTTAACTTACCCAATAAATCTTCAACTATCATTGATGATATTCCTCCCATTATGAAATATCACCTGCAGAGTGCATTTTTGTCTCAGAAAATGCTTCAGCCTAACTTCACTTCCCCAGCTGCACTCATAACCATAATTAATATTTTCTTCCATCCCCTGATTAGCTCAATCGGTAAAAGTAGTAATAACCTATCTTAACCCAAAAAAAAGAAAACTAAAAATCCCCTTTGGGAGTTTCACATTCCTTATGCATAATCATGGAAGATATATATTTTAAATGTGCATCAATTATTTTTGGACAAAAGAATATCCTTTTTTGTTACCTGGTCATTATACAGGACACGAAGATGGTGATATTCGAAGCGCAGAAACAGACAGCATGTCTCCTCATTCATCAGAAAAGGACACAGAACAAAACATGAGGAACAAACCACCTGCGGAAGAAATGATAACTTACACCAGGCTCAACAGGATTAAACATCTAGCAACAAGCAAAAAAAGAGAAAATCAGATACAAGCACTGTTTTTACTCCTGGAGCAAAAAGGCAAAAGCAAAAGGACAATGCTGAAAACATCGTCGACACTAGTACCTTGCAGCATCAGCCATTACCTCTAATGGTACTCCCGCCAACAGCACCAACTGCCATGAAGAAACAAGGTGAACACAAGAAGAAAAACAAATGAAAAAGGGTAGAAAAAGAACAAGACGATACCAACAGCAAAGGTTCAGATACCAATCATGACGACAATGACAGAGAACATGATGCAGATTTCATTCCTACAGACGGCGATGATGCCGAAGAGCATGACAGCGATGCAGAACATGAGGACGATGTAAAAACACACTTATGTACTAATTTTGAATACCACTATTCAGCACTCAGGATCTAACGTTCCTTTCTAACGAAACCCTTTCTTTTTGTCTTCTGAAACAGCCCAAATCAGGCCAGAAGGACAGAAAGAGGAGAAAGACAAGCGGAAAAGAATTGGCAGCACCAACAGTTGACGGAGAACAGCAAGAAACAAACGAAGAGAAATGCCAAATCAAGGCAGGGGCAGCATTTGCTCATGTCAAGAAAGTATGGAATTTACTTAAAGACCGTCACAAGCAAGATATTAGGACGACAGGATTTGGCAGCATAGAAAACTGCAAAATAACGGGCTCCATCTGCAGACCACTTGCAGCACACATATACGACAAGCTGGACACAGAAAGCATGACAATAACCTTCGGTGATGGTACCGAAGACAAAAAAGTCAAGATTACCAAGGAAGTTATACACAAGGTGTTTGGATACCCAAACGGCACGGAAAAGTCAGCACCAAGGCCAGCGAAGAGCCCAACTTCAATGAAAGAACTGATGGCAGACCTTGGCTTCAAACATACAGATTTCAAGCCTAAAGAACTGTTCACAGAGCTAAAAAAATTGGTGGAACTAGATGACAAACAGTCAAACAAGAAATCAGTTAAAATAGTTTTCCTTATTTTTTTCCACAACGTTGTCTGTGGGTCAAGCGCCGCTATCTTCGCCCGACAAGCTATAATGGTAGAGGACATGGACTATCCAGAGATGGCAAAGATGGATTTCTGTGAGGTAATCATCGAATGTATTAAGGAAGGAGCCAAGATATGGCAGAACCACAGAAATTTGCCTCAGGAAGAAAAGAACAAAAAGCATGTCAATGGTTTGGCACAGGGACCAGTAATCATGTACCTCGACTCCCTGCTGCTGCCAACCGACAAAAAAGAAGTGCGGAAGATTGCAAAGACAATGGACAAGACCTCATTACCACGAGCAAACCATCTCAAAGAGAGTGACCTAGCGAAAATAGCTAGAGCAGACATGAAAAGGGACGGAAAAGCACGACCATATGACTATGAATTTGGCAAAATACAGGTATAGCTATATTGTACATAAATCAGTCCTTCCCTTTTTGAAAACGGTTTCCATTCTAATCAACTCCATTCCACCGAAACGATGCAGACATGGAAAGGAACAGCAGAGAGGATCTTCTATGCCAACACAGCATCAACTTCGTCTTCAATTCACGAGATAGCAGGAGAACATCGCAAACAACAGCAACACCATAACACGGCCAAACTGCTACCACCTCCACCCAAACGCCGGCGCGAACCACGTGTCGGCACCAGTGGAAGCAGGGAACCAAACAAAAGCATCAGCACAGGAGCAGAAGAAAGATTCCAAAGGATAAACAAATTGTTGGAAAAAGTACTCCATGAAGCAGAACAGCTACCCGCAGTAACCACCAGGGCTGAACACCAATGCAATGAAAAGGAAAAGATATTGGATGAAAAAAACAAGAACCTAGTCGTGCAACAAACAATTGCCCTGATGGATTCATTAGAACAACTCAGACAATTTTAGGACATAGTTTGCACAAGGTACCTGACAGACAACGCGACCCTGCAGACACTAGAGCAAGCAGATCCAGCAGCCTCAAGTAGACTAGCCGATGCCAACCGCACGAATGAAATCATAGCCACAACAGAACCAAGAGAAAGGAGAAAAAAAGAAAGAAGACGGAGAGAGGAAGAGAAGAACAAAATCAAGGGACATAGGCATTGACAAGAAGAAGATAAAGCGGCAAAAACAGGTAAATAAATAGTAATGCATGGTGCCATACGCACCCTAAAGCAAACCCCTGTTTTCATACCTCAACTGAAAAGAACTGCCTCAATGCTTTCAGGAACGTACCAATAGCACGCCAGGCCAAGATGAACTCCAATAGCAGGATGGTGTCAACAACCCCAAAAACACGAATGAACGGAACAAACAAAGCAACTTCACAACAGACAATGCTACAACAACAACTACCCCAACACAAGCACAACATATGATCGACGTCGGAACCTGTGAAGAGGTCAGTATGAACATCCATTTTTCCTTTCAAAACTGGATAGAGTTATAAGTTAACTGACAAACCTCCAACAAAATATAGGCTCAGCTGAAGAACAATCAAGTCAGCAGCCCCGCCAACCAAATGCAAGAGGCTAACGCACAATCAACCATTAGCATAACAAACGACAAAGAAGAAGAAAACAACGAAGAGGAGGTAAACTTCCATAGCCCACTATTCCCCACACCAAAATCTCATAAATGGCAGGAAAGAAAGTGAACCGCAAACTCATATTGTTTGATCTCCAGGTATCACAAGCACTGCAAGACCAAGAGACAACCCGTGTTGAAATTGAACCCCATAGTGCACCTCAAACAGACGAAGGCGTCACAGAACAGGAACTTTGTGTACAAGATATTTCCAGTGCCACAACATTGCAGATCACCATCACGAGTACAAAGGAGAAAGCCCAAGACATCCCAGCCGATGAGAAACAAGAGACTGTTATACCTGACAAACAAACAGTCGATGCAGGCACGAATAACCCAGTCATCAACACAAAGGTAAAAATTCAACAACAACAACCACTTTTCAAAATCTTTATGATGTCTGAAGTCTGAACTACCTAATACACCCCGCCACCGCAATACAAAGATTATAAGGGATGTCTCACCCTTTTCTTTGAACAAATGCAGGAAACAAATGAGTACACTGATCTCGAAGATCAAGAACTTCAAACAACAACATCTAAAGAGGTGAGGTTACAAAGCTCAGACACAAATGAAGTTCAATCTATAATTTCATTTTTTATTAAACAGGAAGAGGAAGCAAGCAAAAGCACTGGCATAGACATTCAACAAGAAAAACAAGACGACAACACGAGACAAGGAGAAGCCGTAGTTCCAGCAGTAGATAGTCCTGCAACTCCAAAGATAGAGGTCTTATAAAAAAATTGTAACTGAACAGTCAGATATACACCCATTTCTTAAATATTTTTTGTGTTGGTGCAGGCACAAGAAGCTCAAGAAACCATCAACAATCAAGACCATCAAACACAACCAGAGGAGCCCAATGAACAACCCGAACATGTTCTTCAAACGATAGACAATAATGCCACTGAAGACCAAGCCACAAAAAATTCACTCACTAAACAATAGGTACCAGAGACAGCGGCAACGTCAACGACTGAAAAGGTAAACTTATGAAACCTGCAACTATGAAATTATAAAATTGCTGCGTGCACAATCAAATAAACTCCAAACTACCACATTTGTATTCACTCCAATGCACTCTCACTTTGCCGCCTCTATGTTTGAACAGCTGCAAGAAAAAAAAGGTTAGTGACGATGAAAAGCAAAATAAAGAGCAAGAGAAGGACCCAAAACCACCACTGAACGAAGAATCAGCAGTAACAACAACAAATACAGAGGTGAAAACACATAATACCTCTTCATGAACTTATAGTTCAAAAACACGCATTTGACATTTCACTACTTTCCTGCATCGCAAAGAGAGGAGACCAATGAACAAAAGGAGGACACTTAAGAAGGGCAACATGTTCTTCAAAAGGCAGTCATCAACGTAACAGAAGACCAAGCCCCAAAATATTCACTCACCGAAAAACACGCAGCAGAGACGGCAGCAACAACAACGACTGAAAAGGTAAAGTTACATATGTTGATCCTATCAAAGTATAAAATAGCTATGTGGAACCTCAAATGCACTGCCACTTAGCCACCTGTGTGTTTCAAAAGCTACAAGACAAAGACGACGACAGCGGCGATGAACTACAAAAGAAAGAAGAAGAAGAAGAAGAAGAAGAAGAAGAAGAAGATGCCCAAAAACCTCCACTCAACGAAGAACAAGCACAACATTCAGCAGCAGCAACGAGAACAATAGCAGAGACAACAGAAGCAGCAATGATTGAGGAGGTAAAGTTACATAAGCTGATTCTACGAAAATATAAAGTAGTTCCATGACAACTCAAATGCACTCAAACTTACCCACCTTTATGATTGAACAGCTGCAAGACAAAAACCATGACAGTGACGATGAACACCAAACCAAAGAACAGGAGGATACCCAAGAAACTACACTCGACAAACAACGGGTGGAACAGTCAGCATCACCAACGACAGCTCAACAGGTGAAGTTGCACAAAATATTTCCACAAAATTACACAACTTAATCACAATCAAAATAGCTCAAACAACGCACCAAATGCTTCGCTATTTTCCCATAACAGCTGCTATAATTAAAATAAAGTAGCAAGTTAAATTATTTCAATGTTTTTTCAATGATAACGCAGAAACACGAAGAAGGCGACCATGGAGATACAAGCAATGAAGCAGGCACACACATTGTTCCAGAGAAAGAAGCAGAAACCATCGAAGAAAACCCTACACCGTCATATGATGCCAATTCCCCTGGCAGAGAGGTCAGTGCCAACCAGGTTGAGACTGAAAAACAAGACGGAAAAGACCACCAGCAAGACACGACGATTGACAAGGAAAAACATGATGCTAAGAAAGACACAGACAACTCAAATGAGGATGGAGAAAAAACTGAACAAAAGGGTACAATGCAAAAAGAAGAACATAACATGCTGCAAGAAGCAGAAGGAGAACAAGAAAGGAACAACACTGGACAGGACATATCTTCTAGCACCGAAGCAGGCAAGACAATAGAAACTTAATTACTATCTTGTGATCTTGTGACTTGGAATTATTTACATTAAATTCAAAATCATCGCAGGCACAATGAAGAAAGGGGGCAAAGATAGTGATTCCGTCAACAAAGCCATCAAAGACATGTACAACGCTGTATGCAAGCCATGAACACAGAGAGAAATGTAAGTTCATGCAACTAACACAAAACACATTATTACACACGATCATTTTGACTGTATCATGTGTAAACTAAAACATTTTTCTAAATATACTTTGCAGGGATGAGCTTTTCATTACAACGAACAAGTTTGATGTCAATCTAGGCCATGTCGCCGAAAGCTTCAAGGTCGGTAAATCAGTACGCACCGAAGCAATCGAGCCCATGCTAACAATCTTGAGAAAACAACTAAATGGCACAGGGAGAAAGATTCTATCGTTAAGCAACACTGTAAGTAAAGATCACGGCAAAATAATCACGTTTAAAACAATATATATGATTTTATAAATAGATAAACTTCCCCTATAACTGAACTGACAAATTCCCCTTGTGTATCTTTGACAAAACAAGCAGCACTCGATAAAGGAAGTCGACGACGAAGATCCAATGTGCTACAGAAATAATGATCAAGAACACATTAGAAAAAATTACTACCTGCCAAGCTTACATCATTTTTCAACATGCAAGAAGAAGAAAAACTGCAAGATTATAACATGGTAAGCAGATCAGCTTGCGTATATGTTATGCAAAGTTTAAGAAGATTTCCAAATATTTTCTTTTTATTTTTTGTTTTGCAGTTCCTTCTACCATGTTCGTTGCGCGGGTTTGAGCAAGACGAAAATACAAGTCATTACTTCACCATTACAGTTAACATGCAAAAACAGCGCTTTGAACTCCTTGACTCTTCAACTGCATATCCAGGCACGATAGAATTCTTCAACAATGTAACCAGCAAATTAATGAAAATATGGAAGCACGTAAGCACAGAGCTACAACTTTCACAAAAAAGCATCAACCATTTCAAAAGGGTCAAACTGCAGGTGCCACTTCAAGGAGAAGACACGTAAGCACTTCCAACATTTCACTTCTTTCTTTTTTTCAATGCAAGATTCAATACTACAATTACTGAAATAATTCTGTTCTTTCGTCTTTTCAATGCAACAATTACCACTATCGTTGCTCCAACACTTCTCTTCTTTCCGTTTCTTGAATGCAACAATCTTACTAGTACCATTCCTCTACATGCAGAATGGACTGCACATTATATATGTACATGAACTTGAAACACTACTCGAATGATGGAACAGCAGCAAACTTAGAGCCAGAACAAGTACCAGAGTTGAGGAAAAAATTCTATCAACTAATCAGTCAACACAGAGGGAATACTAAACTGTCATTAATCAAGTGTACAACAGGTTAGTCTTTTCAGAAACTAATCCTCACAATTTTTTCACACTAAAAGAAGTAATATTCTTTTTTTAATTATTATTTTTTGATTCTAACAGATATGCTAAAGTATGAAGTCGATATGGGAGACAAAGAAATGCAATAGACAGAATGTTGCGTACTAGAAGAGTTTCCGCCAAATCCTGAGCCAAAAGAACATATTATGCATGCGACAACCACAAAAGAGCATGAAGTTATTGATATATCCAGTAAACACAAAGAGGTTATGGATGCCAGCAGCCACGCCGTCGCCCAAGAATCTTGCACAGACCACGAAGAAAAGGATCCACCAATAGAACCACATCAACCACCACCAGACGACAAGATACCACACCATGCTGAAGAGGAAACGGACGAGCAAAATATCAACAGCAATATCCTGAGCACAGAGCAACTAACAGGCATTGATTTAAAAGAGGATGTCAGAAGCAACGACGTACAAATTACACAACAACAAGTTTCTGAGCAGAAGAAACAGCCTGTTCTTCTTCAAGAAGAAACAGGCTCGGCAAGCAATCAGCAAGGCACCTCCAGCACCATCTCTCTAGACTTCCTAAAACCCAAAACAATGGAAAAGCAAGAAGAAGTTCATGAATTTCTTTCAAGCCTTAACCCGCTCCAACTAGACGAATACAACGAGCATCTAAAGATGGGCGTTGAATTCGATGTAATCAAAACATGGCTGAATGACCATGAAAGCTATGAATTCGACAAAGATGCCAAGCCGTATCTGACAATCTTGCAGCAAGAATCAGGAGAACATTCAATGCCTCAATCATCTGAGAACAGCTCAGACAAGAAAATCTCGGTCAAGAAGAGACCGGTAAAGCCTTCAAGAAGGCTCCATGGAAAAATCATGATTCCTACTTTTGTCCCAGGAGATTTCAAACTTATGAACAAAGCCAGAGCACTTCATGAATACCTATTCAGCAAAGAAGGACAGGACGAATGCGGAGAGTAAGTACTTTCTCTTGTCACAACAAAAAAACAAACAAATGTTGCCCCTTTTTTAACCAACCTAACTAATGTATAAACTTTTTCTGCTTGCAGTCTAAACGTATATATTAGCTCGAAGCGACCCGATTGGATTACAGGAAAACAAATAATGGATCAGCTACAGAAAGGAGATGATGGACAGATGGAGGGCTCCATCGCAAACGCATTGTTCGAAGAATGGACAGTGCAACAACAATACAACACAACCGATAAAGCCATACTTCCCGCAGAATTTGCAAACGTATGAAGTCCAATTTGACAAAAACACTTGCATCATTTCAGTGATTACAAAGATTGAACTAAAAACTAGAAAACTTTCTGGTCGCAGATCGTGCTCGGTGTTAAAATTGGAGAAAAAGGAGGACTAGCAGAATTCAATGAGGACGAAGCATTGAAACAGTTTGCACCCCTTGTAACAGGGAAGGAACTTTTAAAGAAAAAGTTGGTAAGTTAATAGAAATATACAAACATAATTCATTTTTCCTACAGATTGTACATTTACATGTCATTTAATTCTCCTGACAAGAATGAACTTTAACTCACTCTGTCTCCAAACACCGCAGATTATGATACCTCACAACACAGCTAAACACTACACATTGTACGTGCTCAACAAGTACACGAGCTCCATCGACATACTTGACTCACTGAATTACAGACACGGAGACAAAAAAATACATGGAAAACACACCATAAGGATCACCCAGAACTGGTACGTCAATTCAACCTTGTTTTCTAATTGGTTTTCCAATTCCTGCATTCCCTTGTTTAATGGCAAAACCCAACAATAACACCAAACCGTAATCACAGATTAAAAGGATGCACACACTCATGAAGAAGCATTACGGCGAAGCGGAGCTACGAGCCAACAGCGAACCGAACTGGTCGAGGATAGCAGAAACACCTAACAGAGTTTGCGTGCCAAAACAGCAGGGTACCCAATGCGGACACTTCATGGTTCAATTTGCAAAATACTGGAATGGCATTGATCTCATAAAAGATGATGAGGATTTCAATGTAAGTGAATAGTATAAGAGCAACAATTTTAATTTTTACAAGCAGCACTACTTGAATAGTTCAATTATCTCATGAAAGAAAAATAAAAGAATATCCAATGACCTCCATGCAGCAAAGCAACGTAGATGCCGAGTGGAAACCAGAGTTCCTTTTTACAGCCATATTTGGTGAAACAAACCAAGTGAAGTGGAAGGATCTACCTGGAAGAATCAAAGAATTCAAACCAGAAACTTCAAAGTTCTTTTCCACGAACAAAGGTAAGAAAATCATTTCTAATTATCTTTTTTTGTAATAACCTACCCATCCCACGGTTCACGAATGTCTTTCGTATCACGAGAGCTTACATATTACATGCTGCTTCCGCTGACAGAAACAGATGAAACAAAAAGGAAAAAAAGACGAAGCACCAGTCCATACCCAAAACATTCTCATTGCTTCCAACACACAAAGGAGGCGTCCGACCTCTTCCATCTAGTCATGAGCTACAACTGGTAGGAGGAATACAAAAAGTGAGCTATTTTCTATTGCACCTCAAAATAGTTGGACAGAGGCCAAAAATAATGTAAAAATCTGTTTCTCACTGACCATGACCTCCAAAATTATTTTATCTCCCTGTCGCAGCAAAACTATATTTAGGCGCATCCGGAGGGACAGTGAAAGCACGCAACTTACTGGAGCCCAACTGAAGGCAGTATTTGGTCCAAGACCAGCATAGACGAACATACCACATCATATGGAAAAGAGGGTGCTCGATGACATAGCAGAAATCTGGGAAAGCAGACAAGATTCAAAAGAGAGCGACAGAGTAATATTAGGCCCAAACTTTGCAGAGGTAAACTTTTAAGAAGCAAAATATTGTCTATATTACAACACCTACTCTTTTTATAGTGTTACACAGCTCTTTTTTCTAACAGTTTTTTTCATCATAATTATTGTTTGCATCATATATTGGATTTAAAGGAACACAAAACTAGTATTACAAAATTTAAAAATGAATTGCAAAAAACAAAGAATCAGCTGGTTCCCATGTATCTCAAGGAAAATCAACGGAAAAAGCTCTCAACAGCAAACATGGTAACAACCCTTTCCTCCATGACAAAATCACAAAATATGCGTTCCATTAAATTACTTTATATTAAACTTTCATCTAAGCAACAAGTATTTTGTACGTAGATATTCATTCCAATGGAGAAGGATGACCGCTATGTACTATATGTGCTGGACAAATACAAACACAAAGTTCACATTATTGATCCTCGAGAAACGACTCCAGAGGAATTTGAGAAAGAAAAGATAGACATGGATAAATTTGATCCAAAAGAAGCAAGTCGAGTTCTTTAGGAAGATGAAGATGCTGAAAAAGAAAGAGAAAGACAGTTTCAGGAATATCATGTTCATAAGTCGGCAATCGTAAGCATTTATACATAACAATTTTTTCAGCTTTACAAGTTTCAATATTAAAACAATTAATTACAAAATGCAATATTCCCAGGTACCTAGGTTTAATGAAGTCTTCAACATCATACTAGGACAAACAATGAATGCCAAGGGTACAAGATGGCAGATTCATACCGTGCAAGATGTTCCAGTGGTAGAAAAGGAAGAATCAACATTTGCTGTTTTAAAGCTTGCATTCATCTACAATGGTGAAAAGTTTGTCGAAGACCTGGAAGATTTGACAGTAAGTTTATATAGATTTACTTATAAACAACTTATATGCACAAACTCTAATAATATACTTCTCTTCTCGGCAAAATTTCACAGGATGAGGTCGAAGACTGGAGGGCAGAGGCAATGTACATTCTCTTAAGTAGCAAGATGAATCAAGTCAAAGCTAGTGAAATGGGTGACGAGATTAGCAAGATCTTGAGCAAAAATGAAGACTAAAACTTTTAATTTAGCCCGCGAGGCTAATTCTATCTAGACGTGACAAAAAAGTTTATCAATAACTCACATTTCTATGTAATGTAGTTAGAAATTGCGTGTTTACCGACAACAGTGCCTCTTACATCATCAGAGAGTGCCAGTAAACTATAAACAACAATGCCTCTTCTTATTTGTACGACAGTAGTAACTCCCAAAACGAACCCTTACGCGTGACTCTGGAAACCATCCTCCAGTGCCTCTAGAGGCGACATGGCCTTGTGCCACCAAACCCTGGGTCACCATGCCTCCGGGCAATATCCACACACACACACATACCCTTATGCGTGACTCTGGAGACCACCCTCCCGTGCCTCCAGAGGCGACATGGCCTTGTGCCACCAAAGCCTGGGTCACCATGCCTCCGGGCAATATCCACACACACACACACACACACACACACATATCCTTACGC
>NC_057799.1:536257724-536267535 GCF_018294505.1 Triticum aestivum
TATCCTTACGCGCGACTCTGGAGACCACCCTCCCGTGCCTCCAGAGGCTACATGGCCTTTTGCCACCAAAGCCTGGGTCACCATGCCTGCGGGCAATATCCACACACACACACACACACCCTTACGCGTGACTCTGGAGACCACCCTCCCGTGCCTCCAGAGGCGACATGGCCTTGTACCACCAAAGCCTGGGTCACCATGCCTCCGGGCAATATCCACACACACACATACTAAGAGCGCCTCAACCGTGGCTACCTCCTACGCACACGTGACTTCACATGCTTCAAACCGGTGCCTCCAGAGGCAACATACCAATGCCTACGAAGTATGCACACATGTGTATGCATGCACAAACCTATATATCCTCAACAAAGCCTAGCTCTTAAGCAGACACATGCTTCAAACCCGTGCCTTTCGAAACAAAGCAGCTTGCCTTTTGCATGACCTGCTATATAAAAATTAAACAAGCACGAGGTTCCCTCGCGCCGGAGGCGCCGTGTCACACCGTGACGGACAATGCGTCGCACGAACCAGCACGCTGCACGACCAACACACACTTCGACCAATGCCCCCCCTTCAAGATGTTTATGAAAACAAAACGAGCCGAAGGCGAGCAGGAGGTTCCCTCGCGCCAGAGGCGCCGTGTCACACCGTGATGAACAACGCGCTGCACGAACCAGCACGCTGCACGACCAACACACACTTCGACCAATGCCCCCTTCAAGATGTTTATGAAAATTAAATGAGCCGAAGGCGAGCAGGAGGTTCCCTCGCGCCGGAGGCGCCGTGTCACACCGTGACGGACAACGCGCCGCACGAACCAGCACGTTGCACGACCAACACACACTTCGACCAATGCCCCCCCTTCAAGATGTTTATGAAAACTAAACGAGCCGAAGGCGAGCAGGAGGTTCCCTCGCGCCGGAGGCGCTTTTCTTCAATTTAGTAAATTTATAGACCCGTGCCTCTCCTAGTGTTCACCTGTGCCTATAAAGAAGTCACACGATTGAACGATTCTGGAGACTGCCGTTTTACATTAAAAAGTTGCTTTTTTTCTTTACTTGAAAGGTCACATTTGATAGTGTTGATAGTCCCCGCCCGTAACTACCCCATAAATCTCCATTATCCGGAAATATAATGAGAACAAAAAGGGAAACAGGGAACCAACCGCGCGAGCTGGTATATTCTTTGTGTTTTCGCGCGGAAAGGAAAAACGGAAAATTCTGGTAGTTCGAGGGTCAAACTGCAAAACGCACCGAACCACAAACCGGAAAGGGAAAACCGGGAACCAACCGCGCGACTAGTTTTCCCTTGCGGGAGCGCTCCGCGCGCGACACTTGTCACGTGCGGAGTGCTCCCGAACTGCTCGTTACGAGCGCTCCTTGCTCGTTAACTAGTTGCTCCCGCTTCTTTTTGTTTCCACTATTCGCTTACTGCGTAATAATTAGGCCGGCCCGTATGCGTGTCGCTTCGGCGAAGCTGCGACGATAGGCCGCACGTGGGCAGCGTACAGGAGCTCTCTGAAAACAGCCTAACAGGTTGAAAACATATGGCCTAGCGTGCTAAACATGCCACAGCTCGGCCCGTTTAATAACTAGGCCATGCCTGGGCTGATCGGGTCATGCGGGCCGGCACAGCATGGCCCGGCTATTAAACGTGCCACGGCGGGCTGGACCGTGAAAGGCACGATTAGCACAGGCCAGGCCGGGCCGGGCCCGTTTGGCCATCTCTGAGTTAAAAGCGGGCCTGATTAGGCGCAGGATTAGGCCGCTAATCCCGTTGCGGCCGGGCGGAACATCATCCACTATTCCACTATCCACTGCTACGGTTAACAGTCAATGTATAAAAAATGCTGCTGCCCTAATAAAAACTATAAAAATGCTACGGTTAGCAGGTTATCGATCCGCTTCAAAAAAAAAAAAAGCAGGTTATCGATCCTCCATCGCCGCCGAGAAGCGCCGCCGCCGTCGCGTCCTCATGGATAATGGCGGCCCACGCCGTCGCGGCCTCAAACCAAGGTATTTCTCCTCGCGCGCACGAAGAGACCCCGAGCCAGTTCCCCGTCAGTTCGTCCTCCTCGCCCAGAGTGATGAATCCACTGTACAGATTGATTTATCCTAACCCCTTTGAATCCTTTCAGCGGCGCCATGGAGGGGAAGAGTTCCGCGAAGAAGAAGGCAAGGACGGCAGTGCCGGCGACGGCCAGCCTCCTGACGGACGACCTCATCTTGGAGATCCTCTCCCGCCTCCCCGCCAGGTCCGTCCACCGCTTCAAGTGCGTCTCCCCGGCCTGGCGCGACCTCATCGCCGACCCCGCCCACCGCAAGAAGCTGCCCCAACCCCTCGCCGGTTTCCTATACAACACCTACCACAGGCCGGACCCCCGCTTCTACAACTTTCACTTCGCCAAAGTCTCCGGCGCCGCAGCCCCGCCGGTCGACCCGTCCCTCTCTTTCCTGCCTTCCGACGAGTACTGGTACGTAGACCAGCTGGACACCTGCAACGGCCTCCTCCTCTGCCGCGCCCACATGTTGCCTTCTTCTCCTTCCGGGGACAAGAATACGCGGGTTGAATCCCATTACATCGTGTGCAATCCGGCCACCGGGAGGTGGGTCGACCTCCCCCCTCACCCCGAGGTGCCACCCGGCGGTCGCATCTTCGCTCGCTTGGCTTTTGATCCAGCAGCCTCGTCCCATTTCCACGTTCTTCAGTTTAAGGACAGCCAGCAGAAGGAATACGTCACAGGAGTGAACATCTACTCCTCTCAAACCGGGGCATGGATTTGTAGAGAAAGCCGCTTGGTTGAGAAAATTAGCCTGTTCACTGGCCTCGCAAGTGTCTTCTTTCACGGTATGCTGCACTTGCTTGGTTTATTGTATCCCATGAACATGGAGGATGATGCTGTGCTGGTAGCCGTGGACATGGAAGGCCAGGTGTGGAACACTATCCGTGTGCCGTCTGGTGGTTTGAGTTTCGGTAGAATTGGATTGTCACAGGGGTGCTTGCACTATGCTGCCACACCGCTAGCTACTGACGACAAGAAGAAGAAGGAGAGGAAGAAGAAAAAGAATGATACATCGACAGTCTGGTGCATGAAGGATTATGATAGTAAAGAGTGGGTCTTGAAGCATAGTGTCAGCAAGGATGAGCTGCGGAGCATAACTGGTGTGGACTATAAAGTGGCTGCTTTTCATCCAGACCGTGAAACCATTTTTTTGGATTCATATGATGTTGATACATTGGTGTCATATGATATGCAGCATCGGAAATTCCATCAAATCCGTAGTCTTCGGGAAAACAGGGCAACACTATTTGTACCCTATGTTCCATTGTTCTCAGACTCATTTGCAGGTGCAGATGGACAGTAGTGTTACCTATAAGTCAAGCTTGTGCTTCTTCTAAGAATTTGCTCTTCTGTAGGCGCTGAACTATTTTTGTCTGTTGATCTCTGAATTTGCTTAAGTTATGTCATTTAACTTGTGTGCTCCTGCTAGCTTGATTTTCTGTTTGGAAAAACATGGTTACTATTCTTGTCGCTGAATTATTCAATTTACTGGTGCTTGTGTCCTATTGTCTGGATACGAATTAGTTTCATGTCGCAAAGTTATTCTGAAATCTGGTTCTCGTGTTCAAGACACTAAGGATCTTGTGTCCTAAATCCTAAGATTACTACTCGCTCCGTTTCTAAATATAAGTCTTTTTAGAGATTCCAATAAGGGACTACATACGGAGCAAAATGCACTCTAAAATATGTCTATATACATCCATATGTAGTTTGTATTAAAATCTCTAAAAAGACTTATATTTAGAAACGGAGGGAGTACATTATTAGTGAGGGTTGTTGGTAAACTTTTTACTGTACTGAGAGTCTCTATCAGATTGTTGCAATGTCTATTTGATTCTAGCCCTCAGGATTTCGGTGATGCATTCCCAGTGAGCAAAGTTCTTTTTATCTACTACTTGTCCTGTAGCTAATGAATTCATAATGCTGTGGCTTAACTTCTGCTACTCCCTCCAATCCAAATTAATTGTCGCAGCTCTAGTACAACTTGTACTAAAGTTGTACTCCCTTAGTGATCTAAATGATCTTATATTAGTTTACAGCGGGAGTACTAATTTGGATCGGAGGGAGTACCTAATTTGTTAACCCAACTGAATACTTGCATCAATGATGAAAGAAAACGTGCAGATGTGCAGTAGTGTTTCACACCTTTCGTAATGAAATCTTTTCTTGCTGGGTGAGAAAAACAAGAAATGCTTATTTCTTCCCTGTGTTCCTCTTTTCTGGGAGTCTCCTAAATGATGACATTCAATCTGCTTGTGCTTACACTGCCGCTAGATTGATTGTTTGTTCGGAGCAATGCCTGGCATACCTACAGATTAATCATATCGATGTGTGCAGCTTAGTTTACTGAAAGTCTCAATAAGAATGTTTCAACGTGAGTATATTTGATCTTAGTCCTAAGTGGTATTGCACTGCATCGAACAAGTTCCTCTTATCTAAGCTAATGAATTCTGGCGAACCCAGTCTGAATTTCTATCACTACACCATATAATTACACCATGGTTTATTCAGTTTCTGACCTGAGTAAATCTATTGAACTATGTCCCACAATTTCCCCATGTTTCCTGTCATTTTCTAGACATCTGTGATGTTTCTTTGGAAACTACATTCCCGTTACAGTATTACCCAATCCTCGTAGAATTATTTTTTGCTCCTACATGTTTTCCATATCACACGAACTCACAAACACACCGAAAAAGAAAAAATTATTTCCTACAACTTAGTAGTGAATTGGTTCATATACATAGTCCGTCAGTTATCGAAACCATTTCCTTTACTCCTGTTTTCCAGCAGCTTGAACTGAAATAGGGACATTGCAGTGTACATTCATCGATCGTGTCACCATAATCACAGCAAAGCAATGTGATCTGAGAAACTTTACCACGCTGATGGTCCGTGAAACCTCTGCGGTTAATTTGTTGCTCTATTCGTTCAGATGTGTTCTCTGAAGGTTGTTTGTTCCAGTATACTCCAACATGTACACACGGCTCCCTCCACGGCCGGACAACTGACACGATGCCAACCATTAGGCACGGCGACGGTAAGACGACGCTGTACCGGCCGGCGGACGGTGCACGTCGATGGAACATGTGCTTCACCATCGTCTACTCATTTGTGAGCAAGGTCATTGCCTTGGTCGACCAACTTTGGGGTGGTCCGGAAGCTTGTGAGGTCATGTCTCCCCGAGTCTGTCTCGCATGATCTGGGATGGTCGTCCACCCCTCTTCATCGTCTTCCTCTACAGGATGGCGGTTTGTTACCGAGATTTTTGTCGCCGACATCTTCTGACTCTCATAGATGACTTCTCGGCTGCTGCACCAACAACATTTCCCTGGCCTTGAGGCTATTTTCAGAGTTCCATGGGTGGCATTGAGCCTGCTTCGCTCAGGGCGCACCGCCAGTGGGTGTAGGAGTAGGATGACGTTAATTTATCCAAGGACCGGTATGTAATTTTATTTTTTTAAGGACGACCTTGTAAGGATTGACTGATTTCCTTAATAAAGATATTCAGATGACATCTTTAGTATATATGTCATTTGGCAAAATTAAATAAACACGGTGAAGATAAACGAGTGAGCAATCTGGTTTCAAGTTTCACGTCCTATAGACAAATTCTTATAGGGAATGGAAGACAAAGTTTTTTTAGGCTTTTTTTAGACATATTTTCTTTTAAAAAAGTTAGGCGAAGACAAAGTTTGTTGCGCTGTACAGAGGTGAAGTTTTTTTTTCCAGAAACTGTACAGAAGTAAATTCTTTTTTTGAGACATGCACAAAAGTTTTTTTTTCTGAGAAAAGAGACATGTGCAGAAGTGAAGTGGAGGGGCCAACATTTTTGTTTTGAGGGAGGGGCTGACATTTTTTTCTTGAGACAAGAGGGAGGGGCTGACATGGCCATGGAAGATACTAGTATAATGTAAAACACGGCCCAGTATTTCCCTGCTAATGCTTTTGCGGCCCAACATTACCCACCATCCATCCACTGCTACAGTAACATTTCCCCAATCGGTGGGTTACCGAACCCCCGTCGCCGCCTACGCCGCCGCCGCCGTCGCGTCCGACGAACAATCGCATCCTACGCCGCCGCCTCAAGCCAAGGTATTTCTCTTCACGCGCACGGGAAAACCGTCTGCCACCCCATCAATTCGTCCTTCTAACCCAGATTGATGAATCCCTTGTTCCTTTAAGCGTCACCATGGAGGAGAAGAGCTCTCGGCACAAGAAGGCAAGGGCGACCAACCCTCCGGCGTCGGCGCAGGAGGCAGTTCCGGTGGCGGAGGCGGCCAGCCTCCTGACGGACGACCTCATCGTGGAGATCCTCTCCCACCTCCCCGCCAGGTCCGTCCACCGCTTCAAGTGCGTCTCGCCGTCCTGGCGCGCCCTCATCACGGACCCCGCCAACCGCAAGAAGCTGCCCCAGGCCCTCGCCGGCTTCCTCTACAGCACCTTCCACAGGAGAGACCCCCACTTCCATGAATTCCACTTCGCCAACATCTCCAACAGCCCATCCCCGCCGGTTGACCCGCTCCTCCCTTTCTTGCCATCCGACAAGTACCTGTACGTCAACCAGCTGGACACCTGCAATGGCCTCCTCCTCTGCCGCGTCCACATGGCCCCTTCTTCTCCTTCCGGGGACGAGAATACGCCGGTTGAATCCCATTACATCGTGTGCAATCCGGCCACCGGGAGGTGGGTCGACCTCCCCCCTCACCCTGAGGCGCCTCCTGACAGCTTCGTCTTCGCTCGTTTGGCTTTTGATCCAGCAGTCTCCTCCCATTTCCGTGTTCTTCAATTTGAGAACAGCGATCTGAAGAAATACGTCACAGGAGTCAACATATACTCTTCGCAAACTGGAGCCTGGAATCATAGAGAAAGTCGCTTGTTTGAGAAAATTACCCTCTTCGCCGGCCTTTCCGGTGTCTTCTTTCACGGTATGCTACACTTGCTTGGTTGGCTGCACCACCCCCTGTACATGGACGAAAATTTTGTGCTGGTAGCAGTGGACGTGGAGGGGCAGGTGTGGAAGACTACCCGTTTGCCTTCACGTGGTTTGGGTTTTGGTAGAATTGGATTGTCACAGGGGTGCTTGCACTATGCTAGCAAAGTCCTACCTACTGTTGACAATAACAAGAAGAAGAAGAAGAAAAAGGAGGAGGATACATCTCTAGCTGCCGAGATAGCAGCAGTCTGGTGCATGAAGGATTATGATAGTAAGGAATGGATTTTGAAGCATAGTGTCACCATTGCTGAGTTATGGAGCATAACTTCGGCAGAGTTCGATGTTGCTGCTATTCATCCAGACCGCGGCAGCATTTTCTTGTATTCATATGATGATGATACATTGGCATCATACGATATGCAACATCGACTTCATCGTATCCTTCATCTCGAGGAAAACAACACAGCAATATTTCTACCCTATGTTCCACTCTTCTCAGACTCATTTGCAGGTGCAGATGGGCAGTAGTGTTACCTAGGAGTCAAGTTTGTGTTTCCTTCAAGAATGGGATCTTCTTTAGGCTAAACTATTTGTCTGTTGGATTTTTGAATCGACTTAAATTATGTCATTCGATTTGCTGGTGGTTATGTGCTCCTTTGAGCTTGATTTTTCTGTTTGCAGCAATCCTTGGTAACCTTAGAGATTAAGCATATTGCAGTTTTCAAAGAAGATTGTTAAGCTATTGTCCTAGGTACAAATTAGTTTCATGTGGCTAAAGTATTCTAAAATCTGGTTTTCATAGCCATGATATGTAAGGATTATGTGACCTAAATCCTAATATTACTTAGTGTAATTTGTGTATTTATTGGAAGTCTCAATCTCAGACTGTTGCAAAGCCTATTTGATGTTAGTCCTCAAGATCTGGGTGAGGTGCTGCCACTGCAATTTTTTCTATCTGGGTGAACTGAAAAATTGCTTTTGTTCGACAAAAGAAAAGGCCAGCTTTCCTAAAAAGCTTTCTTGCTGGGTGAGAAAAACAAGACATGGCTATTTGTACCCTCTGCTCCTCTGTTCTGGGAGTCATTAGCTGGTGCTTACACCCCAACTAGCTTGATTGTTTGTTCGGAGCAATGTGTGGTATCCCAACAGATATGCCCTGGACACGAATTTTCTCCATGTGGCTAGATTATAATGTAATCTGGCTTTATTGGCCATAATATTTGAGGAATATTAGTGGGTGCAGCTTGTTGTCACGCCCCAGGCACATACATATGATGAGCAATCAGATCAATACCGATTTCGGTTACAAGAGAAGGAATTTGAGGTGAGAATCAGCAACAAGGGGTGAGATACACGAAGCAGGAAGGTGAGGAACAGGAGCAAGAGGATGAGGATGAGAGGCTTCAAGACGTTTCAATGGTTGGCTGCCCTTCTGTGTTGCGTCTCTCCTTATATAGACATTGCTTCAGATCCTTGCAGCTAGGCCCAGCCCATTTCACGGAGGAAGACCCGCCAAGAGTAAAAGGGGCATGGCCCCAGGGGCATGACACTTGTCAACGTGTTAGTGTACTGAATGTCTCAATCGTACTGTCGCAATGTCTATTTGATCTTAGTCCTCAGGCTGGTCATAGTGGGAGTAACTTAGATAGTATCATAGCGCACTTCAAGAAAATTTTGCTTATGTGGCATTTAGTTAATAAGGAGAGAGGTGTTTAGAGTAACATAATATGTTACTGTAACATAGTGCTTCCCGAGAAAGTATGAGTCTACAAGCTAATAAATGAAGCCATCTATGACACTACTATTATGTTATTTTGCACTATGAAATTAGTAATTTAGACTAGTGTCATATGCATGACACTAATATAAGTTACTCCCCACTATGACCAGCCTCAGCGGCATGCGCTGCATCCTGCATCGAACAAGTTCCTTTTATCTATTTTTCATGTTACTGATGAATTCTGTTGAATCCAGTTGAACTTGGTTCCACAGCTAACCTGCTACAGAGGATCAAGTGGTTTTGATACAGTACTCCCTTCAATCATAATAAGTGTCGCAGTTTTGAACTAAGGTTGAACTAACATTAGTTCAAAACTGAGACATTTATTTTGAATCGGAGGGACTATTATTTTTGCTACATATCAGGTGATAAGCCAAAGGTAAATATCATGTAATCTTGTGTGTGGTTCACGAATGAGAAAGGGATTTCGGCAGGTGCCAGCATAGGACTGGGCATTTCCTGCTAGAAAGATTAATCATATCGGTGGGTGCAGCTTAGTTTACTGAAAGTCTCAATAAGAATGTTGCAATGTGAGTATATTTCATCTTAATCCTAAGCGGTAATGTACTGCATCAAACAAGTTCCTCTTATCTAAGCTAATGAATTCTGGTGAATCCAGTCTGAATTTCTATCACAACACCATATAATTACACCATGGTTTATTCAGTTTCTGACCTGAATAAATCTATTGAACTATGTCCCACAATTTCCCCATGTTTCCTGTCATTTTCTAGACAACTGTGATGTTTCTTCGGAAACTACATTCCTACATTCCCGTTAACAATATTACCCAATCCCCATGGACAACAGTAGTAACTCGTAGAATTATCTTTTGCTCCTACATGTTCTCCATATCACGCGAACTCATAAGCACACCGAAAAAGAAGAATTTATTCCCTGCAACTTATTGCTGAATTGGTTCATATACATAGTCCGCCGGTTATCGAAACCATTTCCTTTACTCCTATTTTCATGTATGGGCCTAAGGACCATCTATAATTCAACATCGTGTCCTCATATTTGGTTTTGG
>NC_057799.1:536267702-536273854 GCF_018294505.1 Triticum aestivum
GGAGGTTAGTCTCAGTGGCATTGTCCGACGGAGCAAATGGCGCGATTGTGCATCTTTGTTCTCCAACTCCAGTTTTGAACGGCAAAAGGCTGGCTAG
Source organism: Triticum aestivum (assembly GCF_018294505.1). Taxonomy (NCBI): domain Eukaryota; kingdom Viridiplantae; phylum Streptophyta; class Magnoliopsida; order Poales; family Poaceae; genus Triticum; species Triticum aestivum. The sequence goes on from NC_057799.1 coordinate 536,267,800, forward strand.
TATCGGCCTCGTCAGGGAGCGTGTGAAAGTTGTGTTCCTAGATTCCGTCTAGCTGGACCTGGAGCGTTATTCATGCCCTATGTGATGCGTTTTTTCTTCTCCTGGGCGACAATGTGCTATGTAGTTCACGGTTGTCGGCATCTTCTGGTCTACATATGTGACTTCCCGGACATTGTTACTACAAACTTCTGGGTATCAACAATGTGCTATGTAGTCCACGGTTGTCGGCATCTTCTGGTCTACATCTGTGACTTCCTGGACATTGTTACTACAAACTTCTGGGTATCAACAAGTTGGCTCTGCTAAGATGGAGGTCGAGAGGAGGCGACGAGCTTTGCTCACGACACGGCAGCGATGGATGCAGGAGGATTTAGACTTTGGCACCCCCAAGGATTTTTGATGCATTTTTAATTTCTATAAGGATATCTTTATAAGGTTTGTGCTACCTAATATGTAGCCATTAGCCTCTAAGTAAAAGAACAACATGAATGATTAGTTCCGAGGAAGGTATTTAACATACATAGTGAAGTTTGCCTTCTCGCACTGATTTTTTTGCACCATACATCCATTACATACGGCTCTTTCTCCAAGCCCCTCCCTCTCCAGAAACCCTATCCACCTTGGCTCCACCGTTCCCTGTCGGCTTGGCCACGAGTTCTCTCATCCTCCGCCTGGTGCTCCAACGGTGGGAGGAGGTGGGGATCCCGGAGTTGTATTGCGGCCTTGTAGCTAGGTCTCTTAGAATAAGAGTTTCATTCCCCGACGATGGCCTTGTGGTGATGATGGTGTCATGTGGATCAAGAATAAGGTTGCCCCAACTCCTCGTCCACCACGTCGACGACATAGATGAGGGCGGGGGCATTTGGTTGCTTCTCTTATGAATTAGTAACTGGTGGTGTCTTCGCATTATGTTGAAAGGTGTCTTTGGGCGGAGTGGACAATGCCGCTTCATGTCTTCGTCCTCTGGCTCCTCGGGTGACATTCGACCAACTTCGAGGTAGTCCGGAAGCTTGTGAGGTCTTGTCTCCCCGAGTTTGTCTGGCATGGTTTGGGGTGGTCGTCCACCCCTCTTCATCGTCTTCTTCTCCGGGATGGCGATATGTTACTGAGATTTTTGTCGCCGGCATCTTCTGACTCTGAAAGATGACTTCTCGACTGCTGCAACAACAACGTTTCCCTGGCTCCGAGGCTATTTTGGAGTTCCACAGGTGGCATTGAGCTTGGCTCACGGCGCACCGCCAGTGAGTGCAAGAGTAAGACGACGTTAATTTACTCGAGGACCGGTATGCAATTTTTAATTTCTTTAAGGATGACCTTATAAGGGTTGACTGGTTTTTTTAATAAAGATATTCAGATGACATCTTTAATGTATGTCATTTGGCAAAATTTAAAAAACACGGTGAAGATAAACGAGCGAGCAATCGGGTTTCAAGTTTTGCGTCTTGTAGACAAATTCATGTTTTCTTATAGGGATGCAAGACAAATATTTTTAGGCTATTTGTAGACATATTTTCTTTAGAAACAAGTTAGGTGAAGACAAAATTTGTTTCTTTAGGCAAAGACCAAGTTTGTTACGTTGTACAAAAGTGAAGTTTTTTTTTTTTTAGAAATTGTACAGAAGTGATGTTTTTTATAACTACTCCCTCCGTTCCTAAATATTTGTCTTTCTAGATATTTCAATAAGTGGCTACATACGGAGCAAAATGAGTGAATCTACACTCTAAAATATGTCTACATACATCCGTATGTGATAGTTTATTTGAAATATTTAGAAAGACAAATATTTAGGAACGGAGGGAGTAGTACATAAGTTTTTTTTGAGGGGCCACCATCTTTTTTGAGACAAAAATATAATAATAAAATGTTGGCCCCTCAAAATAAAAATAACAATGAGGGGCCAACATGGTCATGGAAGATGAGTACTAATGTAGAACACGGCCCAGTATTTCACTGCTAATGCTTTTGCGGCCCAACATTACCCACTGGCCACTACCCCCATTGCGCTACAGTAACATTTCCCCAATCGGTGGGTTACGGAACCCCCGTCGCCGCCTACGCCGCCGCCGTCGCGTCCGACGAACAATCGCACCCTACGCCGCCGCCTCAAGCCAAGGTATTTCACTTCACGCGCACTGGAAAACCTTCTGCTCCCCCATCAATTCGTCCTTCTAGCCCAGATTGATGAATCCATTGTGAATCCCTTGTTCCTTTAAGCGGCGCCATGGAGGAGAAGAGCTCTGGGCACAAGAAGGCAAGGGCGACCAACCCTCCGGCGTCGGCGCAGGAGATGGCGGCGGCGGCCAGCCCCCTCACGGATGACCTCATCGTGGAGATCCTGTCCCGCCTCCCCGCCAGGTCCGTCCACCGCTTCAAGTGCGTCTCGCCGTCCTGGCGCGCCCTCATCGCGGACCCGGCCAACCGCAAGAAGCTGCCCCAGACCCTCGCCGGCTTCCTCTACAGCACCTACCACTGGGCAGATCCTCGCTTCCAAAAGTTTCATTTGGCCAACGTCTCCGTCGGCGCAGCCCCGCCGGTCGACCTGTCCCTCTCTTTCCTGCCACCCGACAAGTACTTGTACGTCGACCAGCTGGACGCCTGCAATGGCCTTCTCCTCTGCCTCTGCTACATGGCCCCTTCTTCTCCTTCAACGGACAAGCGTACGCCGCTTGAATCTCATTTCATCGTGTGCAATCCGGCCACCAAGAGGTGGGTCGATCTGCCCCCTCACGCCAAGGTGCCAAATGGCCATCGCGGTGTAGCTCGTTTGGGTTTTGATCCAGCAGTATCGTCCCATTTCCATGTTCTTCAGTTTGAGAAGACCGATCAGGAGGATTGCGTCACAGGAGTGAACATCTACTCTTCGCAAACTGGAGCTTGGAAGCGTAGACAAAGCCGCTTGGTTGAGAAAATTACCCTGTACGCTGGCCTTGCAAGTGTCTTCTTTCACGGTATGCTGCACTTGCTTGGTATGCTGAAACCCATGAAGTTGGACGACGATGCTGTGCTGGTAGCAGTGGACATGGAGGGGCAGGTGTGGAAGGCTATCCGTGTGCCGTCAGGTGGTTTGAGTTTTGGTACGATTGGATTGTCACAGGGGTGCTTGCACTATGCTACCACACCCCTAGGTATTGTTGACAAGAACAAGAAGGAGGATACATCCCTAGCTACCAAGATAGCATCAGTCTGGTGCATGGAAGATTATGATAGTAAAGAATGGGTCTTGAAGCATAGTGTCAGCAATGATGAGTTAGGAAGCAAAACTAGGGCGGAGTACAAGGTGACTGCTATTCATCCAGACCGTGACACTATTTTCCTGGATTCATGTGATGTTGATACATTGGCATCTTATGATATGCAACATCGGGAATTCTGTCGTATCCTTAATCTTAAGAAAGACAGAGCACCACTGTTTGTACCCTATGTTCCACTATTCTCAGACTCATTAGCAGGTGCAGATGGTCAGTAGTGTCAGCTCAAGTAGCCGCTAAACTCAAGCTTGTGCTTCTTCAAGGAATTGGCTCATCTTCTGTAGGCTGGACTATTTGTCTGTTAATTTCTGAATCTACTTAAATTATATCCTCAATTTGCTGGCGCGTATACTCCTGCTAGCTTGATTTTCTGTTCGGAGCAATCCCTAGTGACCTCAGAGGTTAAGCATATTGCAGTCCCAAAGAACATGGTTACTGTTTTTCTTGTTTGTCCTAGATACAAATTAGTTTCATGTGGCTAAATTATTCTGAAATATGGTTTTCTTGGCCATAATATTTAAGGCTTATGTGCGCCAAGTCCTAATATGGCGACTGTGGTCTGATTTGTTTTTAGTATATTGTCCTCAAGATTTCGGTGACTCATTGCCATTGAGCAAGTTCTTCTGATCTACTTTTGCTATAGCTAATGAATTCAGTCTGCCGCAGTTCAACTTGTGCAAGCTAACCTGTTAAGCTGAGAGACTGAAATATTGCACCGGTGACGAAAGAAAACACCAGCTTTCCTACAAAGTTTTCTTGCTGGGTGAGAAAAACGAGAAAATTATGTCCGTTGAGAAAAACACCCGCTACACCTGAGACTGAACAGTTTGTCTGTTGATTTCTGAATCGACTTAAAGTATGTCATCCAATTTGCTGGTGCTCATGCTCCTGGTAGCTTGATTTTCCGTTTGGAACAATCCCTGGTAACCTTAGAGATTAAGCATATTGCAATCTTCAACGAACATGGTTACTTTTTCTACTTGTTTGTGTAGCTATTGTCCTAGATACGAAGTAGTTTCATGTGGTCAATATTTAAGGATATTTAAGGATTATTGGTTTTCTTGGCCATAATATTTATTAAGGATTATGTGCCTTAAGTGATAATATGGTGGTGAGTGTAGGCTGAACTTTTTAGTGTATTGGAAGTCTCAATCAGGCTGCCATAATGCCTATTTGATGTTAGTTCTCAAGATTTCGGCGACTCATTACCATTGAGCAAGTATACATATTATCTACTTTTGCTGTAGCCAATGAATTCAGGCTGCTACAGTTGAAGTTCTTAAAGCTAAGCTGTGAACCAGCTTTCCTAAAAGTTTTCTTGAAGCTGGGTGAGAAAAACGAGTAAATGGCAAGGCAAAATTATTTGTGTGTTGATTTCTGAATCAACTTAAATAGTGCCATTCAATCTGCTAGTGCTTACACTCCCTCTAGTTTGATTCCTTTTTTTCCGGAGCAATGCCTACAGATTAAGCATATTGTAATTGCGAAGATAACACCATTAGTATTGTTGTTTGTCTAGCTATTGCCCTGGCACGAATTTGTTCCATGTGGCTAAATTATGCTGCTGCAATCTGGCTTTCTTGGTCATAACGTTTAAGGAATGCGATTGTTGTAAACGCTGGTACTAGTGAGTGCAGTGTAGTACTGTAAACGTGTTTGGTGTACTGAGTACTTCAAGTCTCAATCAGACTGTTGCAACTCCTATTTGATCTTGGTCCTCAGCGGTAAAGCACTGAAGTGAACTAGTTCCTTTTATCTATTTTTTCTGTAGCTGATGAATTCTGATGAATCTATGTGAGCTTTTGGTTCCACAGCCTAACCTGCTGCAGAGAATCAGGTGGTCTTGGTACTACATTAATACTTACTCCCTCTGTTAGCTTGCAAAAACGTCTTATATCATGGGACAGAGGGAGTAGCTCACTAATCATCATCACTGTACAGTAGTGTTACTATGTTTCAGCATAACTGCAGCAAAGCACCGAACCGAGAAGCTTTACCTCGCTGATGCATGTTGGTGTCTCGGCTTGTCTGTTGGTTCCATTTGGTCCGGCGACCAAAGGAAACAATCGCATCAGGTTTGTACTCCCTCTATTCCATAATATAAAAGCGTTTTTTACACTATACTAGTGTCAAAAACGCTTTTATATTATGGGACGGAAAAAGTATTTGCTTAACCATACCAACATGTTAACATCCAAGGGTCATTTTTCTGGCTTCTTAACCTCCATATCAATACGGTACATTGAAAAGGTTCTCAAACTTTGTTGCAACGAGCTCTTTCATGAGATACACAAAAACCCACTTCACCCACTACTTGTTTTTTGAATTGTTTGGATCGCTTACCACTTATGTCACATGGTAAAATGTCAACGGAACCGCTTCACCCGCTACTTCATGTACTCCATATGTATTATCAAGCCAAGTGGACCAGCCAAACACTTCCGGCCGTTTTTTCCGCCATCTGCATTTTCACAACACAGAGCACCATGGCCGTGCATATTCCTAAGTGAGATCGCGCAACTCTCGAACCGTCGTGGGTTGCCCAGCCCAGGACTAGTTTCAGCTTAGGCCCATTTGGATTAGCGTTTTTGCTCGTTTCTGGCCGGTTTAAGATACCGGCCTTGTCCCGTCGTTCTCATTTCTGACAGAAATCATGTGTTGACCAGTAATTTACACATGTAAAAATAAATACAAATGTGTAAACTTATACCCATTCCAAGCGGGCCCTTAAGATGTACCGTATACATTAGGCCTGGCGTTGGGGAGGCTGCCGATGACGCCACGCCAAAGAGCTTCTATTCCACGCC
>NC_057799.1:536274043-536276640 GCF_018294505.1 Triticum aestivum
TTCTATGTGTGCAACTGTCTGTACTAGTTTTTCTCTTAAAAGATCAAGTGGATGTACTACTACGTGTCTGTGCTTTTCTCCATTGCATTGTTTTGCATTCCGTTTTATTAGCGTTCAACATCTATTTGAAAAATATTTAGTCGCCACCTTAAAAAAATGTTTGGTACCAATCAAAAAATGTATGTTACATTCAAAAATGTTTGTATAAATGAAAAAAAAAATGTTTCGTACCATTCATAACAATGTAGGTGATGTTTTAAAGAAACAATCTTGCGTTTCAGAAAAATGTTCGTTGCATTTACAAAATAGTATTTATACAATGTAAAAAAATGTTCACATAGTTTTGCAAAAATGTTTTCAGCCATTAAAAACATGTTCAACATGCATTTGATTTCTTTTAATATGTATTTGAAAAACTTGTTCAAAACATGTTGTATTTGAAAAAGTACATTCATGTATTGAAAAATGTTCAACATGTATCAATAAATATTTCGCATGTACACTAAAATTTACAATGCGTACTGTAAAAATAAAAATGAAAAATAAAAACTCAAAGAAAACCCATAAAATGATAAACATGTATAAGAAAAATATTTCTAATCTATACAAAAAATTATAAAATTTGTATGAAAAGGTATAAACCAAAAACATATATTAAAAATGATAGTCATGTACTTAAAAAATGTTAAACATTTATAAGAAAAATGTTTCTTATGTAAACGCAAAATATACAATCTATTTATGGATAGAATGGTACACCCCTTTGATCTGGAGTGCAAGATAGGAATTCATAAACTAGTCAATTGTTTTCATGCAGACACATTATTGAGTACCATTTATCTTATGTTTTGACTTAGAAATGGCGTTGGCTACAATTCAATGCACTAAAATAGAAAGACTTTTGTGCGAAAACAGTACACAATCATATTTCTCAAGTCAAACATGTTGGTACTATAGTTTGTATGTCTATTTGATATTTACACTGTATATTAGTACTACCATATCATCGAGCTAAACCAAATATTAGTTGATGCTTGATAATAGGGCCAAATAATAAAAATAGTATCAAATGTAAAATTATATAGAAAATATAGCCGCACAATTGCGCGGGGCCACTCAACTAGTTATTTATTAGAATAGAAGAAGATAAACAAGCCATCACGCTTCTCCACATAATTAGTGCCAAAGGCAGTTTTGAATCGCTATATATTTTTTCCTGTTCCGAATAAGCTATACACAGTTATAAAAGTTTTTCTTTTGCACATTCACCGACATCCTGAAATTTTTATAAAACTCCATGGCCGAGAATTTCTCGATACTAATAATAAAAACCCAATTCAACAAAAGTGGTATCTTAATTATTATTTTGCAATGCTCTGTTCTTTTGAACAGTGAATTTTAGAATTTAAGTTAATTCTTGATGTGCAATGGATTAATCAGGATAGTTTTGCACAATAGCTATACACAACTGTATTATTTGGTTTTGCACATTCATCATCGTCATGATTATTTTTATAAATCTTCATGGCCTCAAAATCCTCGATGTTAAAACTAGAACCACAAACCAATGAAAGTGATATTATAACAAAATATTATTACAATTTTTTGTTCTTTTAGACAATCAATATGTGTATGAATATTAAAATTATAAATTACTAGAATAGCCTTTGTGTTCCCATAAGAAGTACACATCAGGTATGTAAATTTCCAAAACTTAATAGGTTTTGTAACAAACCCCGCATGAAATCCTTAATAACTAACTGTAAAGTATACTATCTATTTAGTAACTAACTCCAAAACAAAGCGTGTGTTTAGAATTTATAATGTCTATAAATAACACAACTATTTATACAAATGAAAATTTTAATAATAACTAACATCAGTAAATTATTTTTTTATGAACTATGACAGATGAATTTTTAAGTAGTCAATGTCTAAATATATTATTATGTTGTTTGTTAGTTAAACAATATATAATAGATAAACAAATTTTAAATATGAATAGAAGAAATTGATACATTTTTTGTATATTACTATATAAGATCCATGAATAGTGTATATCTTGAATACTTTTGCATGAAGTATTGGTCTGCATACATAATTGACATGCATGCATGACTTGAATAATAAGAACTAGTAGTTGGGACCGTCATTACGAGCCACTTGAGAGGAAGTTGTGCTCACATTTCTCCATCTTAAAAAAATCTCATCTTCATCTCAAAATAAAGAACAAACTTTCTCGCATCCATCTCAAAGAGAAAATAAAAAGCCTAGAAAAACTTTTCTCAAAACGGGTAAAAAAAGTCTCATTTTCATCTTCTAAAAATAATTAAAAAAATCAAAACATTCTTACCGCGGCCAACGAGCATGTGCCACATGGCATAGCTGGTTGGCCGCCCTTCTGGTGCAACTTAATAGGTTTAAATGTGTCATGTGTGCGAGTGAGTATGGCATAAGAAAGCAAAACTATGTTGTTTCAACAGCAGTAAAAGTTAGAAGCAACAAATCATGTTTAGAACATAATTGAAAACTATAGTTGGGTTCCCACAAAAAAAATTGGGTTGACTATTAGAAGTTTTTTGTTGTTGCAAATAGCA
>NC_057799.1:536276904-536295465 GCF_018294505.1 Triticum aestivum
CAGCAAGAGAGAATATTTAGAGATGCTAATACTTTTGAATCAAGAATTGTGTCAGAATACAAAATGATACAATATATAAAAATGTACTCCCTCCGTCCGAAAATACTTGTCATCAAAATGAATAAAAGGGGATGTATCTAGATGTATTTTAGTTCTAGATACACCCCCTTTTTGTCCATTTTCATGACAAGTTTTTTCGAACAGAGGGAGTATAAACTCTAGGCGCGCAAATGTGTGGGTCACTCTACTAATTAAGTCATAAAGAGTCTCAATAGAATGAGAGACATAAACATCTGCATACAAAACATATGACAGGTCATAGATACCAAAGTTCATCTTTTCTTGTTGCGGATTGTGAAGAAAAAAACAGGGAGTAGGTTGTGTCGCATTTGTATTCATTGATATGACCAAATACATAATATAACCCTGGTGAGCCTGACTACCCATAAGTCAAACTGTACTAGTAGTGATTATAAGACCCGGGTAGGCACTAGATACGAAATGACAAAAGTATAAGCAGGACGACACATCAGCATCAAGGTGCTTCGCATGGAACATTTTATTTACTTCCGGAGGTGTCTAGTTTGGATTCATCAGATCTAGCAGAAACGTAAGTACTGTCATGTAGTACGGCGGACGGAAGCAAAAGCCAAATTAGTGAAGATTCGGATGCTAGGCCCCTGGTAGATACGAAGTGAGGAAAAGTACAAGAGTCTTAATGGGATGACAGTTAATACGCAGCATAGGGTTAATTAACGTGCACCTAGATGTGGTGGTCAACATGCGTTCACTTGTTTGATGCAGAGAAATTCGCAGAGGGGACACGCATTTTTTTTCTCCATGTTCCGCTCACCGCACTATGCTTTGAATTTTTCATGCCTTTTCATTTGACTTTTATTTTTCAATTTATTATATCTTTTGAATTAGAAGTTTAATTTATGTTTAGTTTGCATATTTGTGTTCCTTGTGATGAGCACTTTGAAACAAGACCACTCTTGAATACATTTTAAAAGATTTTAAAATGCCATTTTCAAATATTAAAACTTTGTAAGAACAAAGGATAATGACATGGTTTAGTGTTAATGTTTAGGTTAGGGTTTAGCAAATTTTTTTTACGAATTGAGCTTATTCATATGTAACTTGTTATAACTTGGTGAAACTTGGCAGAAACTTAATATTGCGAATTTGTCGGGGTTTACGTTTAGGGTTTTGTCAAATTAAAATTTAGTATTACGAATTGAGATGATTCCTATAGGACTTGGTAAAACTTAATATTGCAAATTTGTCATAATCCTACGTTCATATCAAGTTTTAATATTTGAAACTTGATGAAATTTAAAAAATTGTCAAAATCTATTAAAGGGTGGTCTTATTTAAAATTCATCATCACAAGGAGCACAAATATGCAAACGAAACATAAATTGTAATTTCAGTTCAAAAGAAAGGACATGGAAGAGTGGAAGAATGTCGGACAGATGGAACATGCAGTATCTAACAAAAGCATGCATGCATGGGACCCCCCAAAGTAATCAAGGGATACACAATGCAGGAGCCTAGCCAACTTTTCTGGGTCGCGGCACAGATCTGTGGCCCACAAAATGCATACCCGGATCGACGCGTGCTGCAAATCCTCTCTCCTCATTCTATGCATGCATCTCTATCGGGCCAGCTTCACTCGTCATGTGAAAATCTACCGAATCGCGGCAAACTTATAACCAAAGTTGGGTCCCAAACCGCTCCATGTCGTCTTTACCCTTCACCCACCCAACCATCAATCCAACATCTATCCGTTTGTCCCCGCGCTCGATGCTCCCATCGTGTTACATCACTAGCCCGGTCGATCTTATCCAACCGCTGCTGCCACCGCCAGTCCTATCGCTTATCTACCCATCTCCCTTGAATCATGGCATGCCCTGGACATCTTTGTTGTCACTGGGAACCCCCTCCCCCTCTCATGGCCTAAGTCTAAGCTTCGCTCTGAAATCCATCCTCGCCTTCGTCATCATGCACTACAAAAAATACACTTCCGTGATGATACGTGTTTGTCACTGTAGGTCACGTTTTCAGTCATGCATGTACATCCATGACGATTTTATGACAGAATCAAGATAGTCATACCTGTGCTGTCGTAGAAGTGTTCCATGACATTACCAAAATTATCATCACGGAAGTGTCCACTTCCATGACGATAAATCGCGCGTCATAGAAGTGCTTTCGTCAAGGGTGACCAACACATGGCATCCACCGTAACGGCTCGCCGCTAAGCTATCGGGTCTGGTTTTGGATCCGATAACCCGTTAACAGCCCGGACCAATGGTGATTTTCCACGTGTAAAATTCTTATTGACCGGAGGAAACATGTGTCTGCTCCTCGGTGGGCCAGATGTCGCCCGTCCATTGGAGGAGACATGCCTATGATACATCAACACGTGGCAGGGCCCAACAGAGGCCCATATAGGTTAAAAAGGCCGGCCCAGTTAAAGGCCTGTAGTACTTACTCAGGTACTAGTGGGCCAGCCCAATAACGACCTGTTTAATAAAGGCCCATTTACGGCCCGAAGCCAGATCTGGCCCGTTAATTGTTCGCCGAATATTTGGGCCCAATTAGAGCCCAGTGACTTTCGGCCTGTTAGAGCCCCGATGTAGACATGGGCCCATTTCAGCCTGATGTGTCTTTCGGCCTGGGAATGGCCCGTGCTGCCTATGGGCCATATATGGTCCGACGCGACATCCGGCCCACTGACGGCCCGTGATAAAGGTGGCAACAGTTCAGCCCAATGTGACTTTGGGCCTGTTAAAGGCCTGTCATATAATTCGGCCCGTTGATGCCTGTACTAAGCTTTCGCCCTCTTAAAGGCCCATGATATCAGTGGGCCAGCTAAGGCCCGAGATATGTTTCGGCCTGGTAACGGCCTGTCATATAACTGGGCCAAAAAAGGTCCGGTCTACATTTCAGCCTGCTGAAGGCCCGTCGACGACTAGTGAAAATTGAGGCCCAACATGCATTTCGGCCTGCTAAAGGCCCATGGTTTCTTCTGGGCCGTAACAGGTCAGTAGAATATTCAGCCTGTTAATGGCCCAATGCTACCTGGGCCAAACTAAGCGCTGGGTCCACAAAAGGACCAACTAAAATTTGGGCCGAATATAGGCCAGAGTAAGTTGTGGGCCTGGCGCAAAGTGTGAAGGCCCCAATGGCCATTCGGGCCCAAGAAAGATACAGACCGACCCAATTGTGGTCCGCTAAAAACCAGGCCCGTTAGAGGCGAATGTTTCGGCCCGATCGACTACATCAGATTTTTTCAGATAGCGAATGATGTCAATTACTAGTAGGAATTAAGAACAAACCTACTCTATACAATAAAGAAATTACGACATAGTAACTTAGAATAAACCTACACTATACAATAAAGAATTTATGGTATATTACATCCACTAGGCATCGAAGTTCACCACCAGTGATCATAAAGCGCAACGAAGAAGCAGATTACAAAAACTGGGCACCATTGCAGCGTAACAAAATAATACTGAACCGAGACCACTTCCAAGACAGTTCAAGAAAGGTTAGCCTTGCACGGGAACTGCTGCGCAAGCTGCTGAGCAAGGCTGTGAGACCGGCCTAGCATGTCGGTCATAGCTTCCAGGTGTAGCTATTTAGTAATGAGATTCTCATTGGTGTTCTCTGCAATCTTTCTTAGAGGTAGGACTTCAAGTCGAAGTTGAGTTGCAGAATGCCTTTCTGCTAGAACTTGGGACTGAAGAAGTCGAACTGATTCAGACAGCGAATTCTGTAAGCTTGTCTGACTGCTAGTCTCAAGTAACTTGAACACTGCATCAAGACAAGACTTTGGGGTTGTCTCGCTATCTTCAAGATGTTTTGCCTTCTTTGCTGCAATATATGTTGGGTTTGTCTCACAGCCTTCAGCAGACTTGTGCATGCCATCAGGCATATCACCCTGAAACAAGCAGAGAGATGACGGGTTTTGCACGTGTATAAACAAAGATGATAACTGTGTTGTCAATTCCATCCAATTTCAAATTAGAAAATAAAGAGTAAGTTCAAAATATCAATAGCATAATTTGGCATTGTTCATAATGCGGGGAGCTTCACCACACTACTGGATTACCATGTCAACATAACAAGCAAAGATGAAGGGCAAAGACAATCATTGTATCTATTTTGGTTAATGTGCATGGCATGTTGTTCATATCATCAGCCACATCAGTAAGATAAAACAGGAGATAACAAGGTGCAAACGTGGGCTGCTTCACCACACACTGGATTATAGATCCACAAAAACAAGCATACATATAGGGAGTATTGAGTAATGTGCATGGTATGAATAAGGAATTTGGTTTTACAAGTAAAACTTGGAACTTACGGTTCTTGCGAACATGCATTTTGATAGAAACAGCAAACTAAACAGCAGTAAACGATAGGGAGTATGGGCAAATTAAACAGCAGTTGAGGATAAAGGCTTTAGAAGGACTGACTTACACTAATAGTTAACACCGGCTTTATAATGCCCTTCTCCATGTCAAGGGAAGGATAACTCAAGAATTTTAGCACAAAATCTTCTTCATAAGCATTCCCTGTACTCTACATTTTGTAGAGAGTAATTATAGATATAATAATACTGGAAGGGATAGAGGATGATGAAGATAAGATGCAGATTGATGCTACATAATCAACTACCAATCCCTAGAAGTACAAGCGTTACAGGACAAAATGTACTGACAAGAGCAATGGGCTACACTTCTGCACTGGCATTGTCTGTGTATTCAACTTTTTGGTAATATTAAATATAGATCTGATATTTTTTAGTAAATGGTGGGCGAGGGAGATAAGATGCAGCATGCTACACAATGAACCAATCCCTCTTCCCATAATACAAGAGTGTTTTGAACACTGGTGTACTATACAAAACGTTCTTATATTATGGGACGGAGGGAGTAGCTGTTAATGTAAGTACAGTGATAGACGACGTTCAGTCCTTACAAAAGGACTGCAGAGCTAAACCTCTTCAAAAGCATTGGGTTGATTCTAAATTTATGTAGAAGTCCATACAGATCTTATAATGTCCACCAAATGGACGATAACGAGGCTAACATGTGCAGTGATGCTACATAATCAAACAACTATGAAAGTAAGTATGGTCATACAGGGCTAAGAGGTACTCACAAGAGCAATGCGGTGTGCAGTATAGTTGCGAGATTTTGTGGTCCCTTGAGAATGAATGTTCTTCTGCTAACAATTTTCATACAAGTGAGACATTAAGGCAAATGCAGAAATGTAGTTCAAATCGTGATATGATACCATAGACAGTACCTTACGCTGCAGACGAGACCAATGTGTAACAAGATTATTCCCGTTACTGTTGGATAAATGCAGCACCGGAGACTTTACAGAAATTTTGTTTAGAGGCTTGCCATCGAAGTGCGCTTGCCTCAGGTAGGAACGATACTTCATCAACGAGTGCTTGAAAAGCGCAATCAACCCTTGCTCGTCTTGACAATCCAGTTTGGTCCTCACCTATTTAAAAGAATGAAATCATGTGTCTTCTGTCAGCAGAAACATATGTAGTAATTACCATGAATAACATTAGTACATTACTTACGCGTAAGTTGCGGAGGAAGACTAGAAATTGTTCTGTGTCTGCGGTATAGTCTTTCCATGAAGGAAAGATGCGCACAAAGTTCCTGACAACAATATAAGCTTCGTCTCTAAACTGGGAAGAAATGGAACATGGGTCCTATTTGCTGCAATTGGGGCTCTCTCTGGTTCGAAAAGGGATTTGGCAACTGGATTTGGTGTACTCTTTGCTGGAATGGGGGTTTTGCGTCGTAGAGCTGGTGCTATGTCAACTGGCATCATCATACTGTTTGCTGCAGTTGGGGTCTGCTGAGTTGGGGCATCAGAAATGACCAGTGTAGTAGGGCTAGAGTCTGCTAGAGTTGGGGTGTTTTGTGGGTCAGGTGATATTGCAACTACACCTAATGGGCTATTTGATTTATTAGGTGTCACTACCTTTTCCAAATACTTTGCTCGTGCTCCTTCGCGATCAGCAATCGCCCTCTTCCTTTTGAACGTTTGATACACAAGAACAACATTTGAATGGATAAACAAGGTATGATGACAGATGGAATATGTACTGAAAATGGATAGGCAGGGCGTATTCACATACACGATGTGTAAACTAAGCTAATGGAAGTGCAACAAAGTAGAAGCAATGCAAAGCATCAGTTGCAAGACATGTGTGACCAATATAACCTTGGAAAGTTAGAGCAAGCACCTTGATGGGTTAATAAGATAGGGCATCTGCCTCTGATTCCTCCACTAGGGAGCTACATTGACTTAGGTCTCTGTCGGGGATATACCCCGCGGTACGACCCGACCGGGACTTGGTGTTTCATTGGTAAGCCGGCAGATGTTAAATCAGATGATAACCCGGCAGATGTTAAGTCAGATGGTAACCCGACAGATGTTAAGTCAGATGGTAACCCGACAGATGTTAAGTCAGATCATAACCCGGCAGATGTTAAGTTAGATCATAACCCGGCAGATGTTAAGTCAGATCATAACCCGGTAGATGTTAAGTCAGATCATAACCCGACAGACGTTAAGTCAGATGGTAAACCGGCAGACAGTAATAACCCAGCAGACAGAGTCGCCTGGGGTTAATAAGCCCGAGACATTAAGAAGCCCAAGATGTTAAGAAGCCCATGAAGAGAAGTCAGAATAGTTTAAGTCTTAGTCCGAGATGGACTATACATGTAACCTGCCCCTTCAACTTATATAAGGAGGGGCGGGGCACCCCAAGAGGGAGAAGGAGGGAGAGACAATCTTAAGGCTAGACATAACTAGGAGAGCCGGTTTACGGCGACTCCCTCGTGATGATAATGAGACCTAGCCACAAACAACATGTAGGGTTATTACCGGATGAGTTTCCCGGGGCCCGAAGCTGTCTAAATCCTTGTCTTGTGTGTTGATCCGCCTCGCGTCTCTCGATTCCGACCAACCCCTTCAAGCTACCGCGTAGATGCGTTGGCCTCACGACTAAGTCCTCACACTAGGACATCTACCGTGACTATTCCACGACAGTTGGCGCCCACCGTGGGGCCTGCACACGGTGGTGTTGAGTTCTTGGAGGGCGCAATCCTTGGGATCGAGAAGCTCCGCCCAGCTTATTGAAGAAGTTCCGGCCGGCTCGTCGGAGAGTTCCAGCCGGCTCGCCAAAAAAGTTCCGTCAGGCTCATCGAAAGGTTCCGCTGGCTCATCGGAAAGTTCTGGCCGGATCATTGGAAAGTTCTGACCGCCTCGATGAAAGGTTCCGTTTGAATCACCAAAGAGGTTCGATCGCCTGGACGAAAAGTTCTGTCTGAATCGCTGAAGGGTTCCAGCCGAATCGCCGAAGGGTTCCGTCCGAGTCGCCAAAGAGTTCCGAATTAGGCTCAAAAAGTTCCAGATTATCAAAAAGTTCCGGCCGAGTTATCCAGAGGTTCCGGTTCAAAAAGTTCCGGATTATCAAAAAGTTTCGGCCGGGTTATCCAGAGGTTCCGGCTCAAAAAGTTCCGGATTGTCAAAAAGTTCCGGCCGGGTTATCCAGAGGTTCCGGCTCAAAAGTTCCGGGCGGGTTATCCAGAGGTTCCGGCTCAAAAAGTTCCGGATTATTAAAAAGTTTCGGCCAGGTTATCCAGAGGTTCCGGCTCAAAAAAAGTTCCAGATTATCAAAACGTTCTCGCCAGTTTATCCAGAGGTTCCGGTTCAAAAAAAAGTTCTGGCTCATCAAAAAGTTCCGTCCAGATTATCCAGAGGTTCTGGATCAAAAAGTTCCAGATTATCAAAAAGTTCCGGCCGGGTTATCCAGAGGTTCCAGATCAAAAAGTTCCAGATTATAAAAAAGTTCCGGTTCAGGGTCATCTATTATTACTGGCAGTAGTAATATGCCCATCCACGACTGGCTTTCAGATGCATCATGTGATATTTGTCCAACTTTATTTTATTAACATATATTGTTTTTGTCAAAGAACAATTTATCTTTGCCTTGGTCTGCAATATTGTTTATGCAGGACAATTGTTCATTGCAAGAGCGATGGTCGTATCATGGATATATAGCTCACGCCACCATTATCATGAGTTAGCGTCTGCTTGTGCCATGACGCTTGTTGAATATATGTGCAAACCGCCACCTCTGCGGCCCAATTTATATAAACATGGTGTGGTTGACTTTCCCGTTCGTGCGGCTCACCGCGCATGCGATTGACTCGTCCGTCCGCACCGGCTTAAAACACAATGGTCGACTCATCTGTTCGTGCCCGCGGCTGACTCGCCCGCATCCGTGCCACTTATGATGATGCAGTCATCTTTACCGTCCGCCCCCGTGGTTTGGTCTACCCCAACATACTGGAGCTGCACCTATCTGCACGAGCTGCTTATTGAATGCAAGCAGGTCACTGCTCCGGTGGCCCGATGTTTCTTCTAACAACTCTGGAGCAAATTATCATATATCATCAGTCTCCGTTTTGCGCCGGATGACTCAATGGGTAGGTGCACAAGTCGCCGCCACTGGAGTTTGTTTAAACATCAACAACCAGCTGGGATGAACCATTGGCAGAGTTGCTGACACAGCTCATACGGGATCATTTATAACCCACTGTGGTCACCTCAACCTTCTGTGGATTCGCATCGCATTATCAACGCCAATGATATACATCTTATGCTATGGTCAAATATGGAGAATCTCAAGACAACTCCTCGAGTCGCCTTGAGACTCGGGGGCTACGATGACATGACTCAGTAAATGACTGACAGTTTAAAGCAAGTCAAGAACTCCGGGTCAGTGGAGGGAAGATAACCCGGTCCCGGAGGTTGCTGTTATATTGATGAAAATTTAAAAGGTCGTCAGAAAATTTCCGGCTCAAAATGAGGATTCCGGTTTACAATCCGGTTCAAGGGAAATCTGTCTCCCGCAAAGCTTTGAAGCTCTCAATATCCGGTTTAAAACTCCGATTGAAAAAGAAATTCATCTCTTGCAAGTTCGAGTTCTCAGAAAAATTAAAGGTTGCCAAAGAGAACTTGCTGCCATGATGCGCGGTGCAAACATGGGTATCCTGCCTTATGGGCTTATCTTATTATGGTCACATGGGGGCTTCCTGCTCATTGAGCGAAGTTATGATTACCCTTTGATCCGGCTTATAGGCCACACACATAAAAAAAACATGGGGGCTTGCTACCAGGTTAAAAGGGGACCAAAGAGAGTCTGATGCAAAAGCACAATGCAAATATAGGCGCCCATTGAGCACAGCTCAAAAATATTGCTTGGGGACTCTTTTGTTCTAAAGAACATAACCCTTGTAATAGGCTTAAAAGCCTGGCTTGGAAGCCAGGTGTATTCACCTAAAACCCCTGGTTATCCTGCCTTTTTAAGTAAGCCACTCCGCCCAGGTAATCCTGGAATGACCTGCCGAACGTTTGACAAGTCAATCTTATGCAGACCCTGAACTTGTCAAAGTTAAAACAACGATTGGTTATGTGAGGTCCATCTTATAAGGTTTGTAAAACGGTTTAACTCAGTGGCCTGTGCAGCCCGTGAAAGCACTCGATTTTCGGCCTGGTAGCCCATGAAAAGCCTCGTTTTTTGTTTTGTTTTTGTTCAAACAGATTTTTTGAGGTTTATTCAATAGGGCTTATAATGCTTTATGGTTACAATTCACTGGTGTTTATTAACCCGGTCTGGTTTTTGACTATAAGTCGCTAGTATGAGAAAAGATAATATCCGGTGTTTATTAGCCCGGCCTAGCTTTGTTCTCAAGTCGGCAATATATGATAATTACCAGTGCTCAAATTTTGGGTTATCACCCATACTACACTCGCTTGGTAAACCAACAGTGTGGTCAAATATCACAGGAACCGGTTTTCAAACCGGGTTATATTATTCAAATCTTTAATAGCCAACATGGCTGGATTTTTATTATGGTTATCAATAACCAGTATTATGATTGAGGTTTTCAAAGTCGCTTTAGCGCAATGGCTATTGTTTTATCAATGGATATGATTTATTCTACAATGGAAGGAATAGTCCCGAGTCGCTGCAGGCTTACAACCTGGCACTTGGGGGCTACATTATTCAAGTTGAGATCACAT
Organism: Triticum aestivum; assembly: GCF_018294505.1. NCBI lineage: Eukaryota > Viridiplantae > Streptophyta > Magnoliopsida > Poales > Poaceae > Triticum > Triticum aestivum. Next base: position 536,287,045 of record NC_057799.1, read on the forward strand.
CAAATATGCAAGTCCCATGTCACTACCAACATGCACCATGGCACTTGGGGGCTAATGCAAAGACATTTTTACTTGCCTTATTGAAGACCCGACTCATCATATCATAATGAGCCGGCCCTTGGGGGCTACCAATTTCTTGTCAAATTTTTTAAGGTACACAAGCTTTAATCCATTATATTGAAAGGTTTATTGCTCAGTTGGTAAAACACAAAGCTCTTAACCTTGTGGACGTGGGTTCAAGCCCCATGATGGGGGTTACATCACATGATGTTATTTTCAATGAAGTATATATAAAGTCCCAGCTCAATATTATCTTACTGAGCCGGCCCTTGGGGGCTACACGTTGCTGTTCAAGTCTACATGATCATATCTATGAAGTCCCTGCTCATTATTGCATAATGACCCGGCCCTTGGGGGCTACACTGGTGGAAGTTTTTATGAGCATAAGGCAATTACAAGTCCCAGGTTGTTGCAAGCATGATAACCCGGTACTTGGGGGCTACATATATGGAATATTCAGTTTATGACTAGTGATTGAGATGAACAACCTGGATTTCTTTAAGCTTGTGACATTCATATTGAAGCAAGTCTTAAGCTGTTACTACGTTCCCTTCTTAAGACTTGCGGGCTACAAGTGATATGCATATAAGAGGTATATTTTTAAGCTTGATGTTAACAACGATTATGACCCCGTGCCATCAATATTTATAAACTGGCAATTTTGGCAATGATAAACCGACAAGTTTTACATCTTCAAGCCGGCTGAAGAATCAGAGGAGAATTTCAAAGACCAATATTTTTTAAGCATTGGGAGCTAAGTCAAATGAGTTACTCTTCACAATATTTCTCTGTGACAAACCATTGTCAGAAAATTGATTATGAAGCTGGCCTATTGACACGGATTTTCTAGAAGAAGGAAATGACAAGGACTTAAGGATGTTCAGGTGCCGGCTTACAAGAATATTTAACCCGGAGTACAACCTGTTAAATTTGTTCTTGTGTTTTGTTTACAGGAGCAGTTTAACATGGATAAATCCAAATTCAACTAGGGGCTAATGTCGGGGATATACCCCGCGGTATGACCCGGCCGGAGATATGACCCGGCCGGGACTTGGTGTTTCATTGGTAAGCCGGCAGATGTTAAATCAGATGATAACCCGGCAGATGTTAAGTCAGATGGTAACCCGGCAGATGTTAAGTCAGATGGTAACCCGGCAGATGTTAAGTCAGATCATAACCTGGCAGATGTTAAGTCAGATCATAACCCGGCAGATGTTAAGTCAGATCATAATCCGGCAGATGTTAAGTCAGATGGTAAACCGGCAGACAGTCATAACCCAGCAGACAGAGTAGCCTGGGGTTAATAAGCCCGAGACGTTAAGAAGCCCAAGATGTTAAGAAGCCCATGAAGAGAAGTCAGAATAGTTTAAGTCTTAGTCCGAGATGGACTCTACATGTAACCCGCCCCTTCAACTTATATAAGGAGGGGCGGGGCACCTCAAGAGGGAGAAGGAGGGAGAGATAATCTTAAGGCTAGACATAACTAGGAGAGCCGGTTTACGGCGACTCCCTCGTGATGATAATGAGACCTAGCTACAAACAACATGTAGGGTTATTACCGGATGATGTTTCCCGGGGACCGAAGCTGTCTAAATCCTTGTCTTGTGTGTTGATCCGCCTCGCGTCTCTCGATTCCGACCAACCCCTTCAAGCTACCGCGTAGATGCGTTGGCCTCACGACTAAGTCCTCACACTAGGACATCTGCCGTGACTATTCCACGACAGTCTCCCTCTAGCTCAGAATCACTGTTAGAATCATATTTTGAGCATGAATCTGTAGGTGGAGAGCATTTGCATTGCATTGCATCCAGACTTGATTTCAGTCCCTTAATGCCAAGTTTGACAGCCATGGCATTGTTCTGCTTTATTCTTTTCATGCGCGCAAGCTCATAATCATTATGATGCTGTTCAGAATCTGAGATTCATGAAAACATAAAAAGTAGTCAGATTATCTATGGGATGCATTGCGGATTCAACTTGAAGAGTGTCTCCCTATAAACCCTTGCATATGCAAAGTTCACCGCCCAACTGTGCTGACCAGACCACACATAGAAATACAAACCCCTTATGTCTCTATAACAGGAAGACACACATTTCAAAACTGAACTAGGAACATTAGAATCATATCAAATTCGTATTTGACCAAATAAACTATGGAATTATGAGTGGCATAATGTTTAGCTTCAAGGTTGGAGTGTTGGTAGTGCGACAAAAAGCAAGTAGGCAGATTGTATTCCATGTAAAAGATCATAGCCTATGTAAAAGCTGGAAATGACACTTTCTTTCTATACAATGCAGTGTTCGTTGCCCACACATGATGGAAGAGATCACACAGAGAAATACTATTCACTCATGTCTACGGTTCCAGTATATTGAAACAGAGTGGTCCACCCTAAAAGAATATTGACAACAAATATGACAAGGCAAGCATAGATGTAGTGAATCAATCATTTACTTGTGAGCTTACTAGGAAAAGTATGTAGAATTGTAACTGCAGTAAGAGACCGTCCAAAATCTGATTCAAGAAGTTTGTCTAGCACTTATTGTTTGCAACTAATCAACGTGAATAATTGGATATCATACCGAATGAGTAAGAAAGACAAGTAAAATTGTCAACAATCCAAAATGACTAGTGCCTGTTCCTAGGCCCGGAATTTTGAAACCCTGTGAACTTTACAGGTACTAAAGATTACTGAAATACATCTGAAGCATTAAGTGCAGGTAGCACTCAGCACACAGCAAACCCTAATGGCAGTCCTGCCAAATGAGTAATGAACCAATTAAAAAATGGGTGATGAGGAGTGGCTGCTGAGTGTTGAGGACGTATCTCAGGATAATTCGGGTTGGCTTAGTAGGTGCTGCACACTTGAGCCCTGAACGGACTGGGAAGGTAGGCACGGCGGCGCGCCCGGGCAGCGGTGACGATGGATGGGGTGGAGGACGGCGGCGATGGATGGGGTGGCGGATGGAGGAGCCTGGTGTGGGGATGGTATTCTAGCGCGGACGGTGTATGAATGGGAAAATGGAGGGAGAGGTACGGGGAACCATGCTTTTGGGACGCGCCTGTTTGAAATATGGGAAAGTTACGAACTTAGCCCTTGTTTAAAATTTGGACGTCTCGTCGGTTGGGGATAGGACGGTAATCTCGCATCTCATCAATATTTGCCCGGAGCGATTTCGGGCGAGGAGAGGGTGTTTTGGCCCCCATGGTTGGCGCCCACGGTGTATGAACGGGGCTGACAGGTAGGGCGGTTGTGTCACGTCTGAGTGAAGTTACAAACCTGCCCCTATTGAAAATATTTGCCTACATCGATTTCGGCCGAGTCGAATTTGTTTTGCCGCCCGCCGTGTATGAATGGGGAAATGGAGGGAGAAACAGAGGTCTTTCGGACGAGCTTGAATCAAATGTGTTTTGCCGCCCATGTTTGGCGCCCACCGTGTCGGAATGGGCTCAGAGGCGGTCGTGTCACGTCTAATTGAAGTTACTAACCTACCCCTATTGAGAGCAGTGGAAATCGGGCCGATGGATTATCCGTGTAATGGGTAGACAGTAATTTCCATCTCCCAAACACTTGGCTTCGGGCAGCCGACGTGGAAGTGGACATTTTGTCGCTTCTTTCGAATTTTGGGACAATAAGTATCCACGTTTACCCTGGCAACTAAATTCGAATCCATTTTGTATTCCTATACGAATCTTTATAAATCATTCTATGTGTTTTTATATATATTCAAAAGCACAATAAAGATGTATTCCACTGTCATATATGAATATGATTTACAAATGCCGATACTCAAATTCAGAAGCTAGAATCCAGTTTAAGGTGAATTCGAATATTTGGAACACTTTATGTCCAACTCAAATGTCACACGCAGCATAATGTGTACTCCCATTTAGATATGTACACAAGCGATGTATCAAGATTCAAATACCGAGTCAATCAACCAAGAATGTACATAACTAACAGACATATAAACACTTATAGAGTATAGATCAATAATATCAACTAACATACATAAGCCAGGTCACTGTACTTTTTTTTGCTAGAACAACATCCTTTTTTAGCGAAGCTACTACATCATCTTGGCCCTTTGCGATGCGTGCCACTTATGGTCCATCTATACTACTATTATTGCTGAATGCACATTCAGCCCGATTGGCATATTTGTAGGTCTGGCACAGCAATCAAAATGAAATGTCTCCGAGTCTTATCAATTAATACAGACTTGTGCTCAAATAAAATTACAAACCAAAAAAACAATTATTACATGATCTCTAAAACAAATGGTTTGATTGATTACATGAACAAACAACACAAAGGTTATTCAACGATGGAAAGAACATTTCACCTATGATTTACCAAGTGGGAATTTAATTTCCTTTTTTCCTTCAGGACCATAACTATGCGGTCAGTCTCAGCTTGCTTCGTTTTGAAATCCACCAAATATTTAATGGTTGTCTTGAGTATTGCTTGTGATTGTGTTGTTTGCTTCCTCAACATGTCAACTTCATCTCTAAGTGCAGAAACAGAATCTCTTTCTACCACTAGTTTAGCCTCTAGAGCATCAGCAGTTGGCAATTCATGATGCATGATTGGGCCGGTGCCACTGCTGTGGGATGATACAACGTCCATGGGGACCTCGCTCTTTGTTCTTGGGCTAACCTATTTTGCCATTAAAGTTCTGATTGAATTCCGAAAAGTTGAAGTTAGCAAAACATCTCAAGTGGGAGTAATAACAGCAAACCAGTTAATCAAACAAGGAATTAACGAGTTTCAATTGGATGCTGAAAAGTAGTTATTAACATCATTGTAACCGGTTGTTGCAGCAGCAAAGCAGTTAAGCAAACAAGTTTTGCAAAAGGTACCTGTTGTGGCATTGGAGTTTCTCTTGGATCCTGAAAAGTTGAGTAGCCAGTAACATGATTAGAGCAACCGGTTGCAGCAGCAAAGCAATTAAACAAACAAGTTTTGCAAAAGGAACCTGTTGTGGCATTGGAGTTTCTCTTGGATCCTGAAAAGTTGAGTAGTCAGTAACTTGATTAGAGCAACAAGTTACAGCAGCAAACCTGTTACACAAATATATTTTTGAAAATGTACCTGTTGTGCAATTGGACTTCCAATTGGATCCTGAATACTTGAAGTTGGTAAGATTATTAATTATAGCAACAAGTTACAGCAGCAAACCAGGTAAACAAGGAAGTTTCTGAAAACATACTTGTTGTGCCAACGGAGTTTCAGTTGGATCCTGCAAACTTGAATGTTAGCAATCAATAAATAAAGTTTTGCAAGAGCCATAAGAAACTAACATCAAACTAGTAAAACTAACCAGTTTTGGCAACGTATTTAATTACACATGAACTAGTAAAACTAACAAGTTCTTGGCAACGTATTAAAGTAACAAGTCGGTACCATTTACCAGCAACACAGACATCTGTAAATTTCTTTGATGTAAGCAAAATAATTCCAACACATATATAAGTTAAAAAGATGGTGTCCCTCATATAAACCTGACAGTTGTCTATCTATGAACATGCAAACATTACTAGTGCTACAAGTGATAACAACAAACCATTTAAACAAATAGGGTATCAGAACGTAAATTACACGTGAATTCTACTGCACCCTAGAAGTACATATGACCAGCTATCTACGTGCTTAAGTAGCTATTTAAGTTCAGGCAAACAGGTAATTCTTAACAGTAAGTATCAAACACATAGATAGGCGTAGTCTATAATAGGATTAACAGGCTATGGCATTATGTAATCAGTAGCAAAATAAATTAAGCCAAGCAACGTAATTGAATAATTTTGCAATAAGTGGCTAACTAAAATTCCGAGAAGCAGGTAACTGAACTTACGCTAGCTCTTTGTACAGGCACACTACAACTTCTTTTTCGCTTACAAGGTTCTACGAAGGAGTCCATGACATCAATTGCTTGGATACGCAGTCACAATACTTCTTTCTTCCCACACTGCATTGGTAAGTCGAATGGTTAATCTGGTAAGATGGTGCGTCCTAGATATGTTATATGAGGACGTGTAGTCAGACTAGTTGTAGCCACACACATCACACTGGCTTTTACTGTATATTTCATGCGATTATATTTGGCATATCGAGATCTAAGCAATCTACAATAGGATGAAAAGACTGGCATCCTTCACATTATTGGCGAACTCAGTTCATAGAAACAAGCAATTCAACCATTCTGTGGGTAAATCAAAAGCGCCACTGGAATATTTTTCGCTACCCCAATCATACATGCAACAAGGGGCAACGCCACCATAGGGACTGGTATGGGCGGCCGCCTCGGGTGGCTGGAAAGTGTGCACCTAGTTTGAGTCATCCAGGTTGGCCCATGCTAGTTTTGTTCGTCCCAACGCACGAGCAGGCAATGTAAAAAATGAAGAAAAATGTTTCAATTTGGATGGGCCAATAACGTAAGTGCAAGGCAGGCCCTATAGCAGGCTCGCGGCCCAAACGAGCGCCTCCCATATTGATCGACAGCAGGAAAAATCCCAATTCGTTCGCTCTAGCCTCCAGTCTGGTTCGCTCCTAACCTAGCCGCCGCTGGATAGACCGACACAGCACTTCCTTGCGCCCTTGTTGGAGGGCGGTCGCCGTGCTTCAAGCGAATGGAAGGACAAGAAGATGAAGATCCAACCCTGGGTGTAGCCTGCGTGGGAGGCAGCGGTGGCAGCACGGGCATGGCATCGAGCTTGCGCAAACGGACAGTCCCAGCTTGCAAGAGTAGCATGCGCAACGAGCAGGTACATCACATCCCTGATTATATCTAATTCAACTGTTCAATTTCTGGCCAATAGTTAAACCTGACGGTGTTGTAAAACTGCTTGTATGTAGGGAATCTATGAGAAAATGAAACCAATTTCTGCTTATTTTATAACTCCCCCAATCAATACTGAACTGACTGAATCTGATGTATCTAATCAAGTTTTCGGTGCAAACATAAAAGCTCATGTTGTTCTTGAGCCTGAAGTGTCTAATGAACAGACTGCTAATGAAGGATTTGATGCAAACATTTTACATGCTCCTGGTGATGAACATATAGTGTCTAATGAGTGATCTAATGCAAGCATTTTGCAAGCTCCCATTGAAGGATTTAGTGTCTAATGATGATCTGCTATGTTGAGAGAGACATAGAGATTTGCAGGCATTGATGACAAGCAAATTATAGTACATTTTCATGGCTTGAGGAAACGTCGAGGCCATCTACCAGAAAGTCCCCGTATCATGACAACGTAGCATAAATAATTTTCTAATCCGTTGTTTGAAACTATTGGCATACTTGTGCAGGATAGATATATTGATATGCAGTTTGCGCACTAGTTATAGGTGCAATTACACTTCGATATTTTCAGCCAGAGAACGAATAATTCAAGCAGGTACATACCATGTTAGTAGTCCTTGTACACCATGTTGCATTTTGTGTTTTTTGGTGCTTGCATCATTTAGTGTTTTATAATCTGAACTAGTTTGGATAATTAGCTGGTTTTCAAAGTGCATGTAGCTTCACATTTCTCAAGTTATGTTGATTTCAGGAGTGCAAGTGCCTTCGTATTTTTTAAGTTAAATATTCTCCCCTGGTAACTTGAATTCGTGGATCCGCCACTGCACACAAATCAGACACGCATGCCAGTACGAATTAAATGAAATGCAGGGGCTTATGCTAGCTCGTTCTACAGGCTCACTCCAGCTCTGCTTGCGCTTGGGATGTTCCATGTACAAGTCCATGTTACCACTTGCTTGGATGTGCAGGCCTTGTGCTCCTTGCATCCCCCTTTGCATTTTTGACACGGCGAATGGTTGATCAAATAAGAGGAATTGACCTTGCTGTTGTACTGGAGGACAAATACATACAAGGTTATACATGTGTGCAGGATGTGTACCAGATCCCGTAGCGCCGTCATGTTTCGCTAAAAAATTGGTTTTGCTCGGTGACGATGTGCTCGGTGAAGTAGCCCCGGTGAGGTGGGAGACGGCGTTGGTGAAGCGCACCTGATGCGGTGGAAGTCGGTGTCTGTGAGGCACGTCGGATGCGGCGGCCGACGTTGTCAGTGGACCACCCGGTGCAGTGGACGAGGGCATAGATGAGGTAGCTCCGGTGCGGTGGTGAAGCGCGACCGTCATCTTCGTCGTTGTCGTCCGGCACAGAGGTGGGGAAAGAGACGAGATGAGGGGCGATTCGAACTTTGTTTGGGTTGGCGGTGAATTGGGGATTTGAGCAATCTGGGCGCGGAAGGGGATGGTGGAGAAGGGAGATTTTGCAGGGCTGGAATTGGGGCCGCCAGATATTTCAATCCGAGACGTGGAAGCACGAACTTATTTTGTTGTCATCCTTTTTTTT